>NW_007578145.1:153746-170269 GCF_000690725.1 Stegastes partitus | reverse complement strand
TTTGTGTTTTCAAAGACATACTAAAACGATTTTAAAAAAAGTATTTACCTGTACAAAACAAATTGCTAATGTAGAGTAAAATGTAAAGATTAAAAAAAGAAATAAAATAGTGACTCGTGGATCAGGTGTAAGGTAAATCCTTGGGTTTTACTGGCTGTTCCAGTGCTTGTCATTCATCCAAAGTCATTTGATAATTTTTCACATCTGAAAACTGACTTTTTTCCTTCTGAGATGACTCCTCAGGACATATTTTTCTAGCAGGCCAGAATCCATTTGTAGACCCACTTTTGATCTCAGGAGTAAAATTTCTTACTCTGCAGTTTCTTTGATTAACAAATCTCAATTAAAGAAACTGTTTTGGATGCAACTCTACAGTATTACAGGGTGTGAAACGAATTATAAGCTCCTTTCAGTTAATTCTTCTTTAAGTGTACTTACATTTGTTTCTTCATGTGCACGTTATTGTAGGATTTTTAAGTTTATATTTTTAAAGATCAAATTGGAGTCATTTTTTAAGACTGTTTTTTTGGGGGAATTTAATCGGTTGCCATTGAAGAAGATAAACTACACTAAGTTGCTACGTTTTGGGGGCTTTTCCTGTTTCTCTTTGTACTCGTTGCATTTTCTGCCACCGTGCATGAACTTCTACAGTTTTATCCAAGAGTGAACTGACAGAACTCTTTTCTCCTCTCTTGCTTGCTCTGTTTCAGGTGCTGGATGGTCTGTTGGCTCAGTGTGGAACCGTAGAAAACTGTGAACAAGGTAAGACTCCTGAGCTGTACCTTTACTGCGCTTCAAACCAGCTTTAACTGATTTTTGTTTGGGTTTTGTTGTTTGTCGTCCCATATGTGTCATTTACTGTATTAAAAGACGGGCATGGTTTTGCAGCTTCTTCTGAATCATGTCCTTTTGTGCAGTGTTGTGGCTACAGCATGGCACTTTGCTGGCACCAAGTGGCAGCAGGTCGGTAACTGCTGCCACTTGGTGCCAGCAAGAGGTAGAACTCTGGATTTACTGAGCAAACTCCTTGAAAGTAGTCATGAGCGCAGTGATGGAAAGAATAATGATGATTTCCGTCTCACAATAGAGATTCAATAACACACAATACCTGCTGTTCTAACGGCGAGAAGATCTCGTAGAGCTGCACAGAATGTAAAGTTACACTAATTAGAATAAATACAATTCCAAAATTATATAATGCTTGTAAATGTTTAAAAAAATATCTAGGATTAGTTGCTGTTATGGTAGTCTGACAGATATTAGGATCTCGTTTCGAGTCGAGAGATGCTTTCAATGAGCAAAATAACAGTAGAGCTGGGCTGTAAGTCGTGGTTATTTGAAATTAAGATGAATTTGCTGGTTACTTGGTCAAATAGTGGCCAAATGTCAAAATATAAAAATATGCCCACCAACAGTTTCTAAAGTTGAACATGATCTGACCAGCGGTCCGACACAAAAATATTTAATTTCTTATTATAAAGGACAAAGATAAGCAATGCACTGTCACAATTTGGAAGCTCTACATTGGCAAGCTTTGGTGCTTTTACTTAAAACTGACTATTTATCATTTGAGTAGCTGATTTGTTAATGAACCAGTTGTTTCAGTTCTTTCAAAGAGGACAAAGAGAAAAGCTTTTTGGGTGATGAAGTAGACAAAGTAGTGAGTGTAATAGTGCAATATTTTTCTAAATCTTACTGTACATATAACCTATACTGTAGACTGTATATATAACTTATCTTATTTTTTTTATACTTAAATCTCTTCTATTTTGTCATTTTTTTGCTCTTTATTTTGTACTTGATTATATATGGCACTGAAGGAGCTGCTCTCAATCTCATTGTACATGTGTATAGTGACAATAAAGGCATTCTATTCTATTCTATTCTTAATGATGGATAAGTTAGCTTTCTCGGCGCTGTTACTCCCACAAGTTTGCTAAATCTACCTAATTGTAAATTGCACAACAATGTTAATATTCAAGCCTCCTCAGATCAGCTGACCAGTCACTAAACAGATTAATATTGCCAATGTTGCAATCTGTGCAAATCCTCCACACAGAATACATGTCACCTCTGACACAGTTTCAAGGGATTGCAGTGGGATTAGAACATAATAGGGCAGACCCAGCAGACAGTGGGTGCTTTTTCATGTGCTGCCACACCTCCTCGACTCCCGCTCACATCTCTGTACTGCATCTTAGCTCCCCCAGCGAGGATGTGAGAGGTAGGATACACAGATGTTTCCTCGCTCCTCATCTCCTTGAGGTGCATTTGAGATCCTCCATGAGGGCGAACGAGTCACAGGGAGAAAGAGGACACGAGGAGGCTGACGTTATTAAAATGAAAAGCGGCTAAAATATGGATCACATGCTGAAGGTCAGCGGAAAGCAGAGTAGATGAAGCAGTATACGTCTTCACATTCAAAGAAACGAGCTGAGGCGGTTCAGGCGTCACTGCGGAGGTACTCCATAGTCCAGAAGAGAAACATGCCGACGGTATCACATATCACATCACTCCTAGAAGCATCCCAGAATGGATAGCGGATGGATATTAATCACTGATTCAATTTGAGCCTGCACCAGACTGTACGCTATCGATCCTGGAACCTTTGAGAATACAGTGGAAAGAAAGAGTTGGTCTGTGTTGACGTCAGTAGCTTGGGGTTCACATAACTAACCTACACTGTGATTAATATGTAAAAAAAAAAAAAACTAAACTAAAAAGGGAATAGCGCTTTATGTCCTTTTGTCAAGAGGACAAGAACTGATTTGAAGATGTTGACAAGTTGTAAAATACTGGACTCCCTTGTACCTCTGATATTCAATTAACATCAACCAAGCCCTCTGAAGACATATTAGATTTTTAGTGATCTGACGTGTCACATATTACTGCTGTAAATTAATGCTACCAAGAATGTGTTTCAGAACGCATATCGATCTATGTTTTATTTAACCAGCTGTGGCTCAAGAGGTGTTGAATTTGTGTACTGATAAAAGCATTCACATCATTTGCCTGTGTGGTGTTTGCATGTTACAGGTTCTGTTAACACGTGTGTAGTGGTGCAGATCAGATGAATTAAACATACCAGTACACCAATGTAATATTACTCCATTACAAATAAAGGACATGCATTTAAAACCTTACTTAAGTAAATTCAATATGTACATGTACAACAGCTGCATAAATGAAGCCAGCTGAAGAGTTTGAAGAGGAAATCATTGTTTGATAAAAGTGGTTGGGATCCATTTCTTCAGTCTTTAACAATGCATTGTACTGAAAAGTGACTTGTAAGTGCCATATAAATGTAGTTCAGTTAAAAAGAAGAAGGAAAAAAGTACCATATTCCCCCCTTTAAGTGGAAGAAGCACAGATTAGAAATTTATCTTTGAAGATTTTCAGTCATCCTGTTCACTTACAATGTAGACGTAGATTAGAAACACACAAGTATCGCAAAATAAAGAGCGAATGTACTTTGCGACATCTCACCACTTCCTTTGTGTTTTTTAAAAGTTAGCGTCTAATGATGTATTTTGTATCTTAAGCAGATTTTTCCTTGTGTGAACAAACTGTTGATGCATTTTCCTGTGCGTAAAAAAGCCCCAAAAACATCTCATGTGGAGATGCAAACTCTTTGTAGGCCTCTAGACCTGCATCAGGACGAATACATGTCAGTGCATCGATCCAGAAACTCACCAATCACACTTGTGGCCACGAGTAGTACCACAATAATGATTAATTAAATTGAGTTTAAACAACGGTCCAGTTTCTGATGACAAAGGCACAGGCACTCTGGATTATACTCGCTGGTGTCTGAGTGAAACATGACTCCGGTTTCCCTCCAGTAACCAAAGCAGGACCAGAATTTAATTTGGACAAAGAGGCATCTCAGTCAGTCAGCGAGGACACAGTCCTGCTTCTGCAGCAGCCCACTTTGTGACTTTAGTGATACAACGACTGCTTTCTAAAGATCTTGCTGTCTTATTCAGTGTTTTAATAAACCAGGGTATGTTGTATTTACAGTCTTTCTCTCTTGTCTTTTGTTTCTTTCAGTCAACACAGACAGTGAGACTGCAGTGGTTAATGTCACATATGCATCCCGGGAGCACGCCAGGCAGTAAGTTACTCTGTCCCGACTTAATGTCCTCCTTTTCCTCTGCTGCTCTTTTGTTTTTTTGATTCTACATATTCAGGGTGTTTGAAAGTTTAGTAGCTTCCTAAAAGTGTCACAGATATATTTGTGTATTTATGTTGGTTAAATCATGACATTTTGGTGCCACTTCTGTGTGTTTGAAGCATTTTCTTCTAAACTGTAGCAGGAGTTTTTTCTCTGTTACGCGTGTGCCATCTAGTGGACATTTCTAAGAACTACCATTTGGATCTTGCGCTTTGAATGTGACTGTTGATAGTGGAGGAAGTACTGCCGTCTTTTTAGTAAAAGTAGCATCACTTGCCTATATAACTAAGCTAGTTCAAATCCTGTTTTGATTTTACTAAAGTAGAGGAAAAAAGGTTCAGCGCAAAAGATCCTTGTTCATAAAGTATTTTATCGCTGAAGTGCAAACACAAAGTTGAAATACTGTGTTGTTTTTTCTGAAACAGTACTTCATATTTTATCGATTTACATGTTTTATATGAAAGTACTGCTTCTCAAAATAAACTAGAGTTGCCAGTTAAATGTTGTGGAGTAATTATGCAGTATTCACCACAGATCTCTTCAACCCTTTTTTTAAAAAAAAAATTCCATTTGAAAAAACCTCGCCGAACAGTAACAGCTTCACAACTGTAAGATCAAAATGAACAATTTTGAGCTCTATGGATAAGAGACATGGGAGAATTTTGAAACCCATTAAGTCGCCTTTTCCTTATCAGCAATCCAGAAAAACTTGATACTTTTAATTATGCCTGATCAGAAATGTAAATCTAAATAACCTCACAATGAATCAGTGAGTAGTGATGTTATTTAACCTTTTTCTTTTTTTAAATTCTGAACTGCAACTGTACAAACGTTTATGCCACAGCTCAACAATGTTCCA
Organism: Stegastes partitus; assembly: GCF_000690725.1. Taxonomy (NCBI): domain Eukaryota; kingdom Metazoa; phylum Chordata; class Actinopteri; family Pomacentridae; genus Stegastes; species Stegastes partitus. The sequence goes on along the minus strand of NW_007578145.1, from coordinate 165,236 downwards.
TCCTTTTTTGTTAAAGTAGTATTAGGTAGCGTCTTCATTGAATTTGACACTCTGGAACCTTTTAAAAATGTTGCTCATTGTGTTTTTAATAACGGGATACTTTGGATATTAGAAAGAAATAAGTAGTCTTTCTCACTTGTGTGCTGTACGCCCTTCTCGCTTCACTTCTTTTTGATGCATTTGCCAAGTTGACCTCTCACTATCTGACTATATGTAGTGACAAAGTGATAATAATTATTAGATGTAATCAATGCAGTGATTGTAAATAGATGGTAACAAAGCTGGACAGGTATCTCCATGCATAGAAAGCATGGATTTCTCAGTAATGCCAGTAGACGTTAAATATCCATATTCAGGTGCCTTAGATCAGCTGTGTCGGGGTTCCCGCTGCTCTGTGTGACCTAATGTGCTGCGTCTCTTTCCAGAGCTATCCAGAAGCTGAATGGATACCAGTTTGAGAACCATGCCCTGCGCGTCTCCTACATCCCAGATGAAACCTCTGAACTGGAGGGAGGCCAGCGGGGCCCCGATAACGGCCGTCGCCCGGGCTACGGGCCCCGTGGAGGACCCCGCGGTGGGTCCCCGAGCTCCGGGATGCCCTCCAAACCTCCACATGCTGACATCCCGCTCAGACTGCTGGTGCCCACACAGTACGTCGGAGCCATCATCGGCAAGGAGGGAGCCACCATTCGTAACATCACCAAGCAGACTCAGAGCAAGTGAGTGACCATTCATTCATTCATTCATTCATTCATTTATTCATTTCTATAGGAACTGATGCAATTTGTAGCATGAAGCAACTACACATGAGAACTGTGTTGCCTGTCCTTTAATGGGTCTTTAAATGACACTTTTCTATATCCATACATCAAATTAAACACACTTCAGTTGTATTTGATTCTGCCTTTCATCTGTATAACTGATTACATATCATCACTTGATTTGTGAATTCATGTGTATACCATATTAAAGTATTTCCACGAAAACTGATGCAGTGAGCTGACTAAGCACTGAACTTATGGACCTAATATCTTGATTTCCCTTCATTGCAGAGTTGATGTGCATCGCAAGGAGAACGCAGGTGCAGCTGAGAAGCCCATCAGCATCCACTCCACCGCTGAGGGCTGCTCAGCTGCCTGCCGAATGATCCTGGAGATCATGCAACAGGAAGCTAAAGACACCAAGACGTAGGTTTTAAACAAAGATCCAATGTGTTAGCTACGTAAAACCAACGTGGCCCAATGGAGGCTCTATATAGCAGTGAAACATTTAGAAATAACTGGTGATTTCTGTTCGCAGTGCCGATGAGGTTCCCCTGAAGATTCTGGCTCATAACAACTTTGTTGGACGCCTGATTGGAAAGGAGGGACGCAACCTGAAAAAAGTCGAGCAGGACACGGACACCAAGATCACCATCTCCCCGTGAGACACACAGACTAAATTAGATTAGATTAGAAGACCATATCCAACCTTAGGTGGATGACTTGTTAATTTATGGGATAGATACATTTCATTATACTTTATAATGCATACAAGTTTTCTGCATGCTCAGAGACCCCTCACAGCAGCTGATCCACTCGGACACTGTCGTCTTTTTTTTTTTTTTTTTTTTAAATGACCTCATTGTTAATTTGTCGTGCATATCAGTAACCACTCCCTGTGTAATGTGTGCAGTCTTCAGGACCTGACACTGTATAATCCAGAGAGAACCATCACAGTTAAAGGCGCTATTGAGGCGTGCTGTCTTGCCGAGGGGGAGATCATGAAGAAGGTCAGAGAGGCCTACGAGAATGACATTGCAGCAATGAATGTGAGTCTGCACACACACAGACACACAACCTCCCACATGACCACAATGTGATACCTGGCATGTTGTACGCTACTATATACTAATATTATCACTATGCTCTAGTGTTATCAAGCACACTTGTCAAGCAAAAATATTGCAACAAAAGAAGGTCATTAGGTTCTAAATGAAGACAGAAATGGATTTGGACACCCTATCGTGGCTTCACTAAAGAGCACGGGACAACAAGGAAATTCTGCTAATTGTACCAAAAGGGCATCAGTCTCAAATTCCTTCCAAGTTTCACTTTATGCAAATTGGAGAACAAAGCCTGAACTGCTTTGTGGGACCATCTGTTGTTCAATCCCTTGGGCTCTTCATCCTAATTATTGCTGCCAAACTATGAGTAAAACAACCTGTTGTAGCTGCATTTCTGAAAAAATGCTGGATGTATAACAATACTGCTCTAAACCGTACTACTTCAACTACTACTACTGATTCTGTTGCATTTGCAGCGACCTTTGAGTTAATGTAGAGCCTGGTTCCTGTAGTGGCATGAAGGTTCCTGTTTAAGGAACATTTCTGCAGTGAACATAGACTGACAGAAAAGGACGTCAGCTGCACTGACCAAGATGGATCTGTACATTAAGTAATTCTAACTTGGTTTTGTGTTGTCATTTATTGTGGCAGAGAAATGCTGATTAGTATTAATCCGTTTTTGAGACATGCCTACACTCAAAATTTCTTCTACGATCACCTCGCTCCTCCATAATCTGAATCATCTCCCACATGTTCTTCTAATTACCCAATAGGAGCACCACCCCAGACTCAGGATGAAGTATTATCTCCTCCTTTGACCATAGCAAAGACCTGTTAAGATCAAAAGTAGAATTATTTAAATGGTTTCATGTCATGTTTTGTCTAACTACTGAATAATGTTGAAATGACCAGTGAAGATATTTGTCCATTGTTTTCTGTTCAGTATGAGAACTCTTGTAAATCTACATGTGGTTTCTAACCTATACTCTCCTTTTCCATAGCAACAGACTCACCTGATCCCAGGACTTAACCTGGGTGCTCTTGGCCTCTTTCCCTCTTCCTCCAATATGCCTCCACCACCACCTGGAAATGCTGTCGGTGGCGCCCCCTACGGTTGCTTTGGGGTAAGAAAACCCTCCCTGAGGGAACAACACGGTCAGGCAACATAACATCTCTCTATAATGTAATAAAATTATGTTTGCTTTTTGTCAGGCTCCAGAGCAGGAGACAGTCCATGTATACATCCCAGCACAGGCAGTGGGAGCCATCATTGGAAAGAAAGGACAGCACATCAAGCAGCTGAGCCGTTTCGCTGGGGCCTCCATCAAGGTGGGTTGAACAGGGGGAAAAAATCAGGGCTAAAAAAGAACATTACAAAGAGATCTTTCAGAGGGGAAAACATTTAGTTTATTTTTATATTTGCAGCACAAAATGTTAAAATTCTCCTCGTAGTTAGTTCAGCACTAACACAGAGGGTTTCTAATTCTTTTATTAGACTTCATTTAAATTTTGGAAAATAAGTAATGTCTTTCTCCCCCCTCCTCCAGATCGCACCAGCTGAAGCTCCTGACTCTAAAATGAGGATGGTGATTGTGACAGGACCCCCTGAGGCTCAGTTTAAGGTAAACACTAACAAGACATTGGCCACTGATTGACATTCATCTTAATTGTTTTGCATAGTATCTTTAGGGGCCTCTGATTGGTGAATTATTAACCGCTGTCTACCTCCTACAGGCCCAGGGCAGAATCTATGGCAAACTGAAGGAAGAGAACTTCTTTGGACCCAAAGAGGAGGTCAAACTGGAGACTCACATCAAGATGGCTGCTGCTGCCGCTGGAAGGGTCATTGGCAAGGGAGGCAAGACAGTAAGTCACCGGAGCCATTTTTTCTATCATAGAATAACTTATTCTGTCCCCTGAAGTGCTTTTAACACACAGTTCTTCAGCTAAACGTGTAGCATAAAGTCGCCGATGCCTTCTAAACATGCCATGTTTTGTGTCTGCAGGTGAATGAGCTGCAGAACCTGACAGCAGCTGAGGTGGTTGTCCCCAGAGAGCAGACACCTGATGAAAACGACCAGGTCATCGTCAAGATCAATGGACATTTCTATGCCAGCCAGGTATACCTCCTCTCACACAACTTTATTGCCTCATTACAGCTTAAGATGTAAAGATGTGCATGTTTCTTTTTCTTACTGGCATTAAGTTAAACAAAAAAAAAGAAAACCTTATGGACCTCTGTTATAATTCCAATTGACATGTAACTAGTGTTAACAGTTATCCAGTTTCACATTTAACATATTAGTTGTAACATGCAAATGCATTAATAAATAAAAAGAGATTTACATAAAATACTGTTGAACAATTTAATTAAATTTTCACAATATTTTTTGGGATAATAAATGCAAAAAATACTGTCAAACTAAGTGGAAAAAATAGCGGTCCCACACAAGATTTGAACCCTAATCTGCTCCTTAACAATCCTGACGTAAACAACTGATCCAGTCATTTATGTTGGAGGACTTGTTGGTCCATCTGTGCTTATGCTTTGTTAGTATTTATCAGAGACTAATGTTGTGTGGTTAGATTCCTCGGGTTGATTCTTGACATATATTTCTTTGTGATACACGACCACTTCATTTCCTAGAAAACTGATCAGTGTTCCTCAAGGGTTAACTCTCGGACCCGTTGTTTTTTTTTTAATATTTGCATGCTTCCTTGGTTGCGCAATTACTAAACGCTGATTCATTTTATGCAGATGATACTCAAGTGTTTCTTCCTGCCACTTACGCTATGTTTTGCCCACTTGCTACATGCCATAAACACACCTCTAACGTGTTATTTAATTCACATGGTGAATAGACAGAGTGAAATACTATCCAGTGCTTATTGTCCTTTCAGATCTTTTGCTTCCTAAGAAATTCTTCAGTTGTTGCGTATTGAAAGCTCCACTACCTTTAACATCCCTTTGCTAGCTTTAAGTTTTTGACAAACCCTTTTCCTCTTTCTTCTGTCCTCCCAGCTGGCTCAGAGAAAGATCCGGGACATCCTGACCCAGGTCAAACAGCCACAGAAAGGCGGCATGGGTCCTGGCCCTAGTCCCCAGGGCTTCACAGAGATGGGCAGCCCTACGCAGGGGCTGACTCAGGACCACCAGCCACGCAGAAAGTGAGGTTCCCGCAACCTCCTCACATGCCGTGGGGCACCCCCCCGCCTGACGGACAGACAGACAGACACATGCACAGACGGATAGACGGACGGACGGATACAGGAGAGCGACACACGACCCAGCGATAGACAGGGAGAGATATAAAGAGGGAGGGAGTACGCCCGATAGCCACAGAGAATGATAGGCGTTTAGGGAGAAGATGATTCAAATCAAAAGATGAAATGAATTAAAAAAGAGGATTAAGATAAAAAGAAACTCGAGAACAGAGACCAGATGCCAGGCCAGAAGAGAGACTGAGTGAGGATGGAGGGATGAAGGAAAGGAGGGATAGCGAGAAGGAGAAACGATGTCCTAATAGTGTGCCTTGGTATGGCTGCAGCCAGCTCCTCATCTGCTGCAACTTTCGCAGATCCTGCATCAGAGGGGTTTAAACAACATGGCTGGTGTTATTCTCCATGTAAGGATGGAGCAGTTCTGCGGTTGTTTACACCCGTCTACATGGGCTGAGATCTACTGCAGAGGGGAAAAGCTTGGCTGGACAAATCTGTGTTTTCCCAGACACACTAGCGGGGGCCGTTTGTCCTTCTGTCGCCCCTACAGACCTCTCCAACCATCTGCAGTCAGTCCTATATTTTAAGGGTGGTTTTTTTAAACATAGAGATATATGTATAGAAATGTTTTATTCAGAGCTATTATTGATAGAATGCAGTGAGGCAGAGCCGGGAGAGGGAGCCGGGAAGCTGCTGCAGTGGCACAGGAGGATAGGTCGCGGGTCTGGCGCTCGCCTCACCCACCCCTAACCTCCGAGCCAATGAGAGTCTAGAAGAGGGGCCGCAGATGTTAACACTGCTCTTTAAAAACCTCTCTGAATAGCAGAGAGACTAGAAGAAAAAAGAAAAAAGAAGAAAATATGAGGTTGTAAATATATAATCTTCATGTAAATGTTAAGAAATGCTGCGTCTGGCCGCCTTGCCTTTTTTAAAAAAAACAAAAAACAAAGGGGTCTTCTGTATATTTCCCAGTCTCTCGTCTATGATATGTAGCATAATGTAGCCTACAACGAGGCTGGGGGCTGGGGAGGCACTGAGCACCCCCGTCTGTGTTTAGCCGTGTGGCGGAAGGCGCAGCAAGAGACAGTAAGGGAAGCGGAGGTCGCAGCTGGTCCTGCAGTTCTATTGCAGCGGCTTAGCTCACGTGTGTAAAACCATTATAAAACAACTTTGTTCAAACTGCCAGCAGCTATGCTCGCTGGTAAGCGGCCCGCACCTTAAACGGCATATTTTATATATATTATATATATATGATATGTGAGTTAGCCCGGCCCCTCGGGTTTATGTATTGAAGGCAGCGAGTCAGGTGTGAGGTTTTGCTACACCTGTACAAGTAAGTCCGGCAATGACAGACAGACAAGGTGTGTCTGAGACTTTCTGCTCATTGCATTTGTCCGGCGCTGGATACTTAAGGCCAGTCTGAACAGGATGGCTTTCTCCTCAGAAGAGCTGGGGTGCTTGAGACCGTCCCTGCATTGAAGTCATCTTTGTTCTTCCAAATGAAGATGCCTCCAATGCTTGTAGTAATAAAGAAAGGACTGGCCTTGGCCAAGCGCAGGAACCAAAAAAGCAAAGTCTTCCAAAGCTCCTTGCCTTGAGCTCAGCAATGGTAAAATCAGACTGAAGGGGAGCAGGCTTCCTCGTTCTCTCTCCCAATCTGCCGAAGGCCTGTGGGCGGAGCCTCCAGACCCTGCCTGCGTATGATAATGAGGGGCGGGGTCAACGCCTGGACGCTCTCGCCAAGATTAGAACAGATTAGAGAAGAAATGAAAAAGAAAAAAACCTACCTCAGGGTAAAGTTACCTCAGTATTCCTAACTTTTTTTTGCTTGCTGGTGTTTTATATAAGAAGAAAAAAAGAAAAGAAGAGCTGATAGTCCTGAATATTTTTTATTTTTTTAAGAAAAAAGTATTTTTTTTTAGGTATTGTCTTGTTGCTTTGGTTATTTTTTTCTGTTTTTTTGGTGTGATGATGGCTGAATGAGTTCAGGATGACGAGGAGACTGTTTTGTTTTTTTTTTCCAAGCAGAGAAAGATAAAATGCTGGTCTAGAGAGGAAATGGATCGAGTGCCATTTTGCCTTTTTAGGTGAGGAAACATGCTCTCTGTCTTCCTGATGTGTGATTGGAGCCGCGGTTGTCTGAAACGAAAAATTGGCCAATGGGGAGTGGTGTTAACTCGAGAGGGGGTCCTAAAGTGCACACGGTGACCAAACACACCACTGAGGGGCTCTTTTACTAAAGACTCTTCACTCTTAGACAACCTCCACCTCAGGTCGCGTCACGTCATTGCGACTGCCCCGCTCTCGTGGCGTCTGGCCCGCCCTGTGCCCTGAAGGACCCTCCTCTCCTGCCTTATTTTGATGACATCATCACGAAGCGCCAAACATTACGAGAGGGCTTTGCGTGTTTAAAATAGCGTCGAGAGGTTTGGTTTCTCACCCACAAAGACGACACATGAGCGTGAGCTTTAAAGCCAAAATTCACCCTGTCCTTCTTCACCTTTCTCACCTTGAGGTTGGAAACTTGTCAGATCAGAGTTGAGCAGTAGTTGGTCCATGTACGGTGCAGCTGTACATGGAGACAGAAGAGGGCATTCTACCTACATACACAAGAACTAGCTCTGACTTCTCTGAATGTGAATATTTATTACCTGTGCACTGACCACGACACCTCAGATGCTCCCTGTTGGCTACGTGTGCGCTCAGTTTATGTATGTGTGCGCGAATGCAGGTGTGTGTGTGTGTGTGTGTTTGTGTTCGCTGGTTTTAAATGTTCTTTTTTTTTTTTTTTTTTGTCGGGGGATGTGGTTGGGTGAAACTTTAAAAAAAAAGCAGAAAAAAGTAGGACGAGAACCTATGGCCCCTCCGTCTGTGTTCCAACTCACCGAGGATGGAGAAAATCCAAGAACCTTTCGAAAAAAAAATGGGAGCAAAAAAGAAAAGCAAGAGAGTTTAAAAATAACAGCAACACAGCCGCGTAATAGATTAAAACCTGTACATAAGATGTTCAAAAGGCGATCACGATACTTTTGTATTTTTGGAGAAAAAAGCATAAAAACCAGAATGGGAAAAGCCGTTGAGAAAGGAAAGATTGCGCCAAGTCACTGAAGGATACTGCCAGATAACTCACAATCTTTTTAATGTCTTACACGCGCTCGGCGACACACACCACCACCAACCTTCATCGGCTACCCCACCAGCTCACCAACAAACAGGGAAAAATCTATTCTTTTGTGTCTATGCTTCCATTTTTGCCCAGAGGCGCTAACTTCACGGCTCAACTTCGTTGTCCTGTGTTAAGTTTCCACCTCTTTTCAAACCATAGAGCTCTGTTCACAACCACCAAGACACACTATTTAGGATTCATTATTCAGCCTGCAGGCTTTTGGATTGGTTAGGATTCATTTCTTTTCTTATTTTATTTTTTATTTTTTGTTTTATTTAGTTTTGACAATACAGCAAGCTTTATTTGGACGTGACATCTGGGGACGTACTGTTGCACTAAATGAAATATGTCGACAACGTCAAACTATCGAAACGACTGAGAACACCTGATGCAAATCTATAAAGAATAAAAAAGGTGGAGTACGAAGGGAAGGAGAGAGGGGAGGATGGGAGGAAGGGGAGGAAGGAGGGGACGTGGTGAGACGCTGGGGTTTGGGGCGCGGTGAGAAACCGCTTCCTCAAACCCTGTTGAGAGTCGAACACCTCCACCTCCTTACTAGCGCCTCCTCCTCCTGTTCTTCCACGTAACACTTTCAAGCTCTCTCCCTGCCCTCTTGTACTCTGGGAGAAGAGTGAGATGCTTTTATTTACGTTTATTTAAAAAGGAAAAAAAAAAAAAGAATCATTTCATTTTTGGAGCGGGCGGGAATGTCAGGGTCCCTCGCCCTCTCTTGCGCTGGTCTCCATCGTGTTCGTTTTGCTCACTTCTGTTCAAGACCTTTTGATTTTCTTAGTTTAACCACATTTTTTTTCTTTCTTTCTTTTTTTTTACGATCAATGTTCTGACTCTAAAACAAATAGTTGATTTTGATCATTTTGCTTTTGAATGCACAAATCTATTAACAAAACAGCTACTAAATACGATAAAGTACTAACATGTAGCTCAGTACATGGTAGTCACTGTGCCAAACACACAGGAAGGGGCTCAGTCCAAAATGCAGTATGGAGCCATGTTGAGCAAATAACCTGTAATACTGAACTCATTGAGAAGGTCTTAAGATAACTTCAGAAGTATTTCAGAGTGAAGGTTACTTCATTCATGTGGTGATGTCTCATCTTGGAGCTGAACTCTTCTCATCTTGTTTTTGTATGTACAGTAGAGACAGTAGAGACGATACATTCTAGGGTCAAAATGAAACCGAGGCACGCGCTGTGCCACCTACCGCTCCAGCTCTGTAAGTCAGAATGTAGACAGAACGGCTCACATCAACTCTTAGCCTGCATCCTGACAGGGACAGAAATCACTAGAGCGCCATTATGTTTCATCTGGGTTTCCTCTCTGCTATTAGGAACCCAGATCTGGATCATTTCTAGGCTGAAAAGTGAAGCCCCTGTTGTGTTCTTTTATGCAAGTTGAGTGATATGTTGATGTTGTATCGGCTAGTGGGCAGAGTTTGGTAGTGTGAGGTGCCCCACAGTGTAAAAACATCAATATCATTGCCACACACTAACGTTTAAGAACAAAATCTACACGATTTTGTTGTATCAAGCGATTTCCAACACTGTTTAAAGGACCATACCAGTGTTTCCTGGATGTTTTACCCCTTTACTTATGAACTTAATATTACTGCTGACCATTTTCTGCAACATATCATTTACCATCTGTCCCGTGTGGTTCTTTTGCTGCACCACATATGAAAACATACCACTGTTGATGGATTTGCGAAGGCACGCAAACCTGTTGGTGAATAGTTGCTTATTTTCACGTCTAGCAACATTATCGTTCATTTGGAGGGCTGTAAATGACTATCGGACAAACCAATGTTCCCGTAAAACTCTTGGCAGAACTATCTGTTAAATTCTCTTCACCAGCTAGTTCCTAACTTTATCTGCTGCTGGGTGCTCGACAGGTAGCTCACAGTGGGTTCATTAGAGCTGTCTCAAGAGCTGCTGATCCTGGAAATGCTGTCAGTGCAACGACAGGCAACCAGAACGTTAAAGCTGCAGGTCGCACTGCTGAAACAACGAGGCTGAGATGGTCTGCAGAGTCTGGTGATGATTCTTGGTTAGATATACGAGTGACCCCTTTCACATGATACACGGTCATTCAATCTGTTGGCGATTTAAAAATATTAATTTAAGCGTCTTTAAGCCTTTAACTGCCATAGGACAGCTTCCTTTGGAACATGGTCAGCACTAATGTAAAGTATATGCAGTAATTTTGCAGAAAACTCACTGGTATTGTCCCTTTTTTGAAAACTGGAAGCTTGGAAACTCAGACTTCAGTAAACAATCTTACCCAGCTTCTTGTTTGTTGCAGCAGAGCGGAGCTTTGCTTCATAGACCTTACAGCATGTAGCTCAGCGCTGACGGACAGATAAAGAGCAGAGAGACAGACGGACTCCAAGCTCTTGGAGGACAGTTTGCCATAAAGCAGCACAAAGTCCTCCATGGTGTGTACCTACCACCCCCCTCCCGTCCCTCAGCTGAAACGGGCTCAGAGTCTTGACACTTCTGAAAAAGAAAAACCCGGCAGAGGGAGACCCTACCGAGAAAAAACAAAAAAACCTCTTGACACATAACTAGGAACGCTACCTCAAAGCATAAGCAAACTCAGCTAGAAGATTGTTTCTTTTATCCTCTTTAATTACAAGCAAACAAGAGCAAGCAGTCAGTCAGACAGCTGGACAGACATGCAGACAGAAACGACAGACAGTCTATGTTACAAAACAGTCACATTTATTTTATTTTATTTTTTTCTTTTTCCACTCTTTGACTTTAATTTATTTTTTTGGTTTTTGAAATTGTACCTCTCCAGCTTAGAGATGGGACTGTAAAAATAAACGAGTAAATAAAAATGTTGAAAAAAAGACAAAAAAACCCAATATGGACACATTGTGGGGCAGGGCGCTGTGGGGCCAGGGCAGCCGGACGAGGATTTTCTTCACGTGTCGGGGGCACCTGATCGGTGTCACCTGTAGCTTTGAGAACAGTTCCTGTTTTGCTGACTAACTGTTCAAAGCTGATGCTAGTCACTAACCTTTCTTTGAATCACAACCTAACACCGCTGTTTTTCTTTTGATTTATTTTTTTTAACTGCTAAAATGACCCACGATCCTCCTTCAGCTCCGCCCTGCTGCTCCACTTCCCCTCCCTGTGATTTCACCTCCTGAATCAAGGGGCACGACACCTGTAACCATGTAATTGTTTTGTTGATCTACCTCTTAGGAAAAAAAAAAATAGGTAAATGGTAAATTTTTTTTCTTTTTTTTTTTTTTTTT
>NW_007578145.1:147055-153456 GCF_000690725.1 Stegastes partitus | reverse complement strand
AAAAACTTACCACCTGTTTTTCATTTTCTTCTTTATAAAACCCAACATAAATGAGATTTCTATATCCAATTTGCATTTTATTTTGTTCATTTCATTAAACTTACACTTTTTAAACTTCAAAATATTCTCCATGTTTTGTTTTTGGTTGACTTCTAATTTTCTCTCTCTCTCTCTCTATCTTTTTTTTTTTTTTTTTTAATGACAGCAGATTGTATCTCTTGTGTTTGGGTGCATTTAGCATTTTCTTTCTCTCTGTGAAAAGCCTACATGAGTTAGAGCGCCCTGCGAGGACCTTCTACACCGATCGATGATCTATTTTCACTTCTAATGAGTCGTTTGAAAAAGCAAAAAGGACCTGTTGTTTTAGCCGACTGTGTAGCTGCAGCTGGAAGGAGGGAGGTCCTGAACCGCTTCTGTCCCGAGCTGGATTCGTCTGCGCTAATTACGCTTGTGCTCGGCCTCCAAACCTGAAAAACAAAGCTCTCCGTGTGCCGTGATTGTGAAGCCACGAGGAGACTCTTTGCTCGTGAGAAGGGTCAGGTCTTCCCTCCTTCCACTAGATGGCGCTTTTGGTCTTTACAGTATATGGACTTTCACCCTCTGCCTGCCTGATTCCTTTAATCCTCATCAACACTTGTTTTAAACTCCTTGTAAACAAAACAGAGCATAGATATGAATGTGTTATTAAAAGATGAGAAAACGGATGCCCTTGACTCTTTGTGGTCTTTTCGTATGACGTGTATCACAGTAAGGAGATGTCATTTTAGTAAGTTTGTCTAAAATCCCCAATACATTCAATAGAAGTTGCCTGTTTGAAATTAAAACTTCTAATCTGTTGTTGAATTATAAATATGTACTAGGAAATTGATTTTGTCTGGCATTGAAGAGACTGGAAGCACAAGGGAAGCAAAAACTGTACCACTTCAAGCATTTTGGAGATCATACTTTTGCTAATACCGTTCCTACAGTGAGGCACGGAGGTGGCAGCATCATGACATGGCCGTGTTTCTCCGCAGATTGATACCAGTTTAATTAATTTAATAATAAATCTACAAGCAGTGAAGGTGCCTGAATACTTTTTTGCAGTGTCTGTACATCCAGAACACATTGAGAAATGAGCATTGGTCATAACACGTTTATAAATAGCACCCATCTCATCTGCTCTATATCCGGAGCACTAGCGCTATCCGGTTCCATGGAGTACATGGCAGGCTTTTGCAGGTGTAGACTAGCCAGGGACAAGAAGATCTTACAGAGGTCAGACTTCTAGTGCTGTTGAAAGATTCCCAACGAATACCTGCTCAGGTGCAACCATCAAGAAAAGTTTGCCTTGTAACTTCCTATGTAAGCTAACTGTCTAAGTGAGGGCAGGATACCAACCAATGTAACAAGTCAAAACTGAAACGTACAAAGCAGGCTGCAGTTGAAGGGTTTTCTCTTTCGGTCCACCAGATGTCACTGTGGCAACATCTCTCAATCTTTTCTCTTTTTTACTGCAGTTACTGGTGACCTCACCTTACTTTGTGCCAACCCTCTTAATTCAAGTCTGAGCAGAAATATTTTCAGATATGTGACGAGATATTCGGACTGCTTTTATGCTGTGATGCGATGTACTGTAACATCCTGTATGTTGTGGCAGCAGCATTTAAAACTACAGTTGCTAAATGGTGTTCACCACATTATTTTTGGACGATATAAAGCTGAAACACTGGATATATTCAGCTTTTAATGGCTTTGACTAATCTTGCGATGAGTGTGTCGCAGATAAAACTGAAGCCGTCGGGTTCCAAATCAACTTCAATCCAATTTCAATCTCTGCTCTGTCCTTGAAACATCTTCTCGTCGTTTGGGATGTGGTTTCCTCTGTCTGATCAGCGTACAGTAATCAAAACGTACATTTCTTCTGGCTTTGACGCTGTATAATTCAAGACTGTGTGAATCCAACATTATCTCTGTTTACAGAGTGGTTTCTAAACTTGACTTTAAAGCCAAACTCTTAGTAAAGATGTCACAACTTCAAAGCCCTCTCAGATAACTATATATTTTTTCTAAAAAATCCAGTCAGACCTTCGAAAAGTCATTTTCATTTGCATTTTACTTCACTTAAGTGCAGCATCTACACAGTGGATCAGCTCTGCGGTTTTATTAGCGGTTTGCAGACAAAGATGCAGAAGTCGCTCCACGTGGGTTTGTCTCATTGTCACCGGACTTCTGCAATGATCTGTCAAGTCATTCAACAGGCTTCAACTGTACAAGAATACAGCTGCTGGACTTTTAGCTTAAACCAGGAAAAGAGGACCAATCCCACCACCTTTAACATCACTACACTGCTTACCAATTTATAGTTATTTATGTTATTTTGTTGCTGATGGGAAGTTTTTTGTAGCACTGCTTTAAAAGGCTGCAGTGCAAAAAAAAAACATGCTATACAATAAATAACATCTTAACCCTTTATTGGGCAACGAACTAGGTATGGTAACTTCCACAGGCTTTAACAATGCTGGGTGGGAAATGGAATCACATGACTTCATCCAGCCAATCATCGAAGGTCATAAGTCCCCTAAGTCTGACTGGTAATGTTTAAATAATTGTTCCTTCATGTTTATGTGTGTAATTCTTACAAGAATGTATCCACATGTTGTTTGGATCATTATTATATTTTACCTCCAGGTGGGTGAGGAATAGTTAAAACCAGAAGTTTACATACACAATATAAAAAGACGCATAAGTTGTTTTTTTTCTCACTGTCTGACATGAAATCAGACTCAACTTTTAATGTTTTAGGTCAGTAACAATCTGGTTTCAGCTGTATACGATCACTGCTTTGACTTTGATTTGCAGCCTAAATCTGAAACTTTTTTTTTTTAAGTCAAAAAAGAAAAAATGTCCTCTAATATCCACCAATAATACAACATTTCAACGAGGGCCCTATAAAGGGTTAAAGTGTGCTATAATCATACTTCATGAGGAATCAAATATTATTTTAAGCAGCTCTCTGCCTCCCTTTCTGTGTTCAACCTTGACATTTTTATCATATTTAAACCACAATAACATGTTATTATCATATGCGTCAGTCAAAACAAAAGGCAGAACTTAAAGTAGTCACGTCATACTGACTGTAGATTCCTCTAAGTTTCAGTTTTGATGCCAGTTCCTTGTTGGCAGCCCCTGACCACATCTTCCTCCTCTGGGACGTCACTTATGATATAGTGATGAAGAACTTGTATGACCTCAAGGATGCAGAGATTAGTCAGACCTTCCCGACGTGTAGACAAGGATTTGAAATGCTGGAGGACCAAACACCTCACACTGCATGAATAAGTCCAAGTCCTCATAAATGAAAAATACACAGCACGGCTTTGTAATTTATCATAACAGACCAAAACATGACAAAGCACTGAATAATACTTGTTTCCCCTTCTCTACTGAGTAGATTTTTATTGTAATACTGTCGTTTCACTTTAATTTTGAATTCAAGACTTTGGCGTTGGAGTATATTTTATCATGATGTAACGTTGGAAGATTTGTTTTGTCAGTTTCTGTCTTTGCAGCCTATTTTGCTGACAGTCAGGAAATCAAAGTGTCACTTCTCTCTGCAAGTCTCTTCCTGCAAGCTCAGGAAGTTCTACGGTTGGTTGGTGGTGAAGAAACGCAGAGAAACAGAAGAAACTGCGGCCGACAAAGTAAGTCTTATAAAAACACATCTCCCTTAACTTTTTGTGTTGCGACGTTGAACATATGCATATTTTTTTTTCTATCCCACCTTTTATACTGATTCTATCTCTTCTTTCTTTTTCTTTTATTTACTATTTGGAGTTTTTTTAATTGTATTTTTTTCTGTGTTGCTTTTGTTGTACTGCAGATGTTAATGAATCTCCATGACGCATTATTTTAAAAGAGCTTTGTTTGATGAACTTAAAGCTGAGTGTCTAATTAGGTTGAAATCATGTATATTCTAACACATTAGTTGGTGTTAATGAGCTCAGGTGCTCTTAAAGTGATGCTTCAGTTCTCAATTTGTATCTGAATGTTAGAGGAATTTCTCCACCAAAACGTTTTTCCACTAAGCTAAGAGCAAATGTGCTCCAGTCCTGTATTTAAATACATTTCTTGGTTATTTGTGTGTCTCTCTAGAACAACTCCACCGTGTTATAAAAGAAAATATATTACTTTTGACTCCTGTGCAGCTGTACTTACTAGATATGTTACAGCACATTAGGACTATAAAAAGCAGCATCATCAGGATAGAATGAAAGATTTTTTTTTTTAAATACCAAGTTAAGCCACCTGACACTATATAAAGTGAACAAAATCAGTTCATCAGTCATGTGCAAATTTTAAATACTGTTAACATGTGATCATAATCCAATTGTACAAAATCTAAAACCAAACCACCGACACAGAGCCAATGTTGATGAATGTCTTCACTTTTATATCTTCAGTATATTTTATTGACAATGCGTCATACTAGGGCTTTAACTCTTTCAATTGTGGTATCTTTGCTTTTTCTCATCCAAAACATCTGCTTTCACTTCTGTCCAAACGCTACACATCTGTCAGGGTTAACGTGCACCACCTAGTGGACGCTTGGAGCCCACAGACAGACAGACGTCGCCCAGGTTTGACTGTCACTTTGACAGTGAAATTGACAAAGACTGTTCCCTCAAACATGCTGCCTGTCAACTGAAGGTTTTATCAGTGACGAAAACGGGAAGCGTACCGAACTATCACTGGCACCGACTATAGCTTGAACTGAAACAAAGAAAGTTCCTCTTATTGACATTCTATGCATCGTGGTATTTCATTGATGGAAAAAAACACAACGAAAGCAACAGTAAAAGCAATGCTGCAGCTTAATAACCTGCCTGTAGGCCTTGTTTTGTACCCTACTGAATTAAACCAGCAACTTATAACATGAGAATGTGGTTCTTGTCAAAGACAGATTCTCATATTTGCAAACTGTAGCATCCGATTCTAGAATGTCTTGTTAAGAAACGAAAAAGCTTCAAACTTGCTGAAATGACACTTGACGCTTGAGTGTATTTAAATATTGTCAAACACGGGTCCTACAGGTACAACAATTTGTCTTGTTGCTTAGCCAGACTCACTGGGAAGAAAACAGAACACAGTAAAACAGATTTCTTAATGCACTCGCCAAACATCATTACATGAGTGTATTCATCCAGTCTGTCTGTGAAGATTCTCAGCCATCCAGGTCATGGTTATTCTGGTAGGTTAATCGTAACAACTGGACTTACTTGAGTTCCTTGAAGACGTTTCCTCTCTCATCCAAGACTCTTCATCAGTTCTGACTGACTAGTTGGGAATTCCAGATACTGATATCCTTAATGAGCCATTAACACCTGAGTTTCAGTTTCAATTGGGGGTTTGTTGCTCCTCCCCCTTGAAGCCACAAAAGACCCTAATGAACCCCATTGAAGCAGGGGGAGCACTAACGACCCACATAACGAGGGGGAGGAGCAACAAAACCCCCCAATGTTTTTTTTTTTTAGAAGCAAATGGTTCTGGGTAGATCCTCAGGTCTTTCATTACCCCTTTGTGTGTGAGAAAGAGTATTTTGTGAAATGTCATGCAAAATACAATGTGTACAGTATTCTGGATTTAATTTACAGGACTGATAAGAACATCCCTGTTTTCTTTAGTGTTCGCTCAGTATGGATCTGGATCTGGAAACAGCCTCCCCAGCATCCAGCTGTGTGTCTATGAAGAGCAGCCACTCCATGGGTGAACCCTTAACGTTTAAAGATGGAGCTGTTTCCACAGAGCAGAGGTGAGGATGCATTAAATCACGACTGAGAAGAAACAAAATGAAAAACAAGCAGGTTTAAATTAAAAATCTTCTCTGTATCAGAGTCCAGCCAAAGAGACCAGACTCTCCGGTATCCAGCTGTGTGTCTATGAAGAGCGACCAATCCATGGGTGAACCCTTAACGTTTAAAGATGGAACTGTTTCCACAGAGCAGAGGTGAGGATGCATTAAATACAGGATTGAGAAACACTAAGAAATCAATCAAAACAAGCTGGTTTGAACTAAAAAATCTTCTCTGTATCAGAGTCAAGCAGAAGAGACCAGACTCTCCGGTATCCAGCTGTGTGTCTATGAAGACCGACCACTCCATGGGTGAACCGTTGACGTTTAATGATGGAACTTTTTCCACAGAGCAGAGGTGAGGATGCATTAAATACAGGATTAAGAGATCCTAATCAATCAAAACAAGCAGGTTTGAATCAGACTAGACCCTCTAGTATCCGACTGTGTCTATGCAGAGCAACCGGTCCATGTATCAAGATGTAAAGTTTAAAGATGGAGCTCACTTTACAGAAAAGAAGTGTAAAAACATAAAAAAATCACAAAATAAACAGTCTAAACAAGAGAATTT
>NW_007578145.1:96027-146632 GCF_000690725.1 Stegastes partitus | reverse complement strand
GCCACCTTTTGCCTTCTCACATGGACACCACTTCACAGAACACAACTTTATCTGACTCTAGTTACCTGAGTCCTCATACTTGACTAACTGAACAGCTGACTTTCCTTTTACGTCTCAGAGTAGCATTTCCTCTGAAGTTCCTCTTCTGTTTTATTCAACCAATGAGGCCAAAGTCTGTCAAACCCATTTACGGCAGCTGCTGTTGTTGGAGAGATAATCTGTGGATCGTCTGGTTCATGCTACGTTTTCATGTTTTTCAGTTCCAAGCTTGTCACTGGTCACTCCAACGAAGCGTACGATGAAGCAGATCTAGCCTCCGTATTTGTGGTATGCAAATCGTCTGTATAACTAAAAAGCAACCAGCCATTATTACCAGTTTGTTTTGAAGCTGCGTTGCATTACTTCCACTCTGAACTTTATGTCTGATACATGTTTTCCAGCGGCTTGAGGAAAGCATCTTCACTTTTGTGAAGACTGAGCTGAAAAAGTTCCAGGAGGTTCTTCAGCCAGATTACCCAGAGTGCTCACGAGGATGGAAGGCGGAGGATGAGGAGGAGGTGGATGGTGAGGAAGAAAAACGAAGGAATAGCAGCAGAGAAGCCCTTCTGAGGATCACGCTGCACTTCTTGAGGAGCATGAAGCTGGAGGAGACGGCCGACTGTTTGCAGAGCAGTGAGTGTTTTTCCGTGATAGCGATTTCCTAACCGGAATAAAGCTTTCCTCAGGGGTTGATCAAAGTTTTAAACAGCTTCTGATTAGAAAGAATGAATGCAGTGTCAGTGGATAATGTGGTGTCGGTGTGTTTGTAGATGACTGAGTTGTGTGGTTTGCATTAAAAGTAATGAAATCATCTCAATAGCAATGCTGAACGTAGGCGAGCTGATCGGTGCGTGCTGTAACCATTCTAATACCATTTTATTTGTTATCTCTCTGTGTAGGAACTCTTGTTACCGTGTGCCAGAGCAAGCTCAAAGCCAGTCTGAAAGAGAAGTTCCAGTGTTTGTATGAAGGAATCGCTAAAGCAGGAAACCCGACGCCTCTGAATGAGATCTACACAGAGCTCTACATCACAGAGGGAGGGAGTGGAGAGGTCAACGACGAACACGAGATCAGGCAGATTGAAACGGCCTGCAGGAAACAATCCAGACCAGAAGATGTGATTAAATGTGACGACATCTTCCGACCTTTACCTGGCAGAGATCATCGACCAATCAGAACCGTGCTGACGAAAGGAATGGCTGGCATTGGGAAAACCGTCCTAACCCATAAGTTCAGTCTGGACTGGGCCGAAGACAAAACCAACCGCAACATTCAGTTCGTGTTTCCATTCACTTTCAGAGAGCTGAATTTACTGAGTGGAAAAAAGTACAGCTTGATTGACCTTCTTCATCTCTTCTTCACTGAGATCAGAGAAGCAGACATATGCAGATTTGACCAGTTCCAGGTTGTGTTCATCTTTGACGGTCTGGATGAGTGTCACCTTCCTTTGGACTTCCACAACAATGAGATCCTGGCTGATGTGACTAAAGCCTCCACAGTGGATGTGCTGCTCACAAACCTCATCAGGGGGAAGCTGCTTCCTTCTGCTCGCCTCTGGATAACCACAAGACCTGCAGCAGCCAATCAGATCCCTCCTGAGTTAGTTGACGTGGTGACAGAGGTGAGAGGGTTCAGTGATACCCAAAAGGAAGAGTATTTCAGGAAAAGATTCAGAGAGGACGAGCAGGCCGGCAAAATCATCTCCCACATTAAGATATCACGAAGCCTCCACATCATGTGTCACATCCCAGTGTTCTGCTGGATCACTGCCTCGGTTCTGGACCATGTGTTGAGAGCAGACGAGAGACGCGAGTTACCCAAGACCCTGACTCAGATGTACATCCACTTCCTAGTGGGTCAGTCCAAAATAGGAAATGTTAAATATCGTGGAGCGTCTGAGACAGATCCACTCTGGAACCCTGAAACCTGCAAGATGATTCTGTCTCTGGGAAAACTGGCTTTTGAGCAGCTGCAGAAAGGGAACCTAATCTTTTATGAATCAGATCTGAAAGAGTGTGGCATCGATATCAGAGCGTCGGTGTATTCTGGGGTGCTCACAGTGATCTTTAAAGAGGAGTGTGGGCTGCACCAGGACAAAGTGTTCTGCTTTGTTCATCTGAGCTTTCAGGAGTTTCTGGCTGCTCTGTATGTCTTTGTGACATTCGTCAACACTGGTGTCAACTTGCTGTCGGAGTCACAGTCAAAGTCCTACGGGTCTCTACGGTTAAGACAGAAATCAAAAGTCAGCCTCCTCTACCAAAGTGCTGTGGACAAGGTCATAGAGAGTTCAAACGGACACCTGGACTTGTTTCTTCGGTTCCTCTTGGGTTTCGCATGGGACACCAATTGGACCCTTTTACAAAACCTGTTGACCCAATCAGGAGGCAGCCAACAGAGCTACCAGGAAACAGTCAGATATATCAAGAAGAAGATCAGGAAGAATCCATCTCCAGAGAGATGCATCAATCTGTTCCACTTTCTGAACGAGCTGAATGATCATTCTCTGGTGGAGGAGATTCAACAGTCCCTGAGTTCAGGAAGCTTCTCCACAAACAAACCGTCTGCAGGTCAGTGGTCGGCTCTGGTCTTCATCCTCCTGTCTTCAGAAAAAGACCTGGATGTGTTTGATCTGAGAGAGTACTCTGCTTCAGAGGAAGGTCTCCTGATGCTGCTGCAAGTGGTCAAAGCTTCCAGAATATGCCTGTAGGTTTACTCTGTAGACTTACTATATCAACTGTAGTCTTTTCTCACCTTGTGAGAAAATGCAGTCATTGTCAAATGTTCTTTTTCTGTCACAAATGCTTCTTAGGATGAGTGACTGTAAGCTGACAGAGAGAAGCTGTGAAGTTTTGGTCCAGGTTCTTATGTCCAAGTCTTCACGTCTGAGAGAGCTGGACCTGAGCAACAACGACCTGCAGGATTCAGGAGTGAAGCAACTGCTCGTTGGACAGTGGAGTCCACATGGTAGACTGGAAACTCTACGGTTGGTAGTCATGAACCAGCTCAGTATGAGATCAGTGAAGTAGAGTTTTCTGTAAATTCTTTAGTTTTCACAGTTCTGCCGTTTCACAGATGTGCTTGAATCACACTAGGAATAACAAGGAGTTATGTTCAGACTGGACAATGCCAATAAAGAAAGTCGTGTTTCATTTATTTAGTGAAAATGAGAAGTGAGACAGTGGAGGTTGGGGTGGTGGATGGGCACATCTGGCTGTAGCCTGCATACCCCTTTGTAGATAACAGTTAATGTCCAGTGTTAATGTTCAGTGCCAGCACAGGAATTAATGTGCCCTTTATGTAGTGATGGAAAAAGTAAGGGAGTGGAGGTTGGGGTGGTGGACGGGTATGGAAATCTGTCCAACTTTGGACTGCAGTTGGACTGAGTTTATAAAGTACTTTGCAGTTTGTCCCACAAACACATTCACTGCTGTCAATTTAGTGATATTTCTCCGTTGTAGTTCATTGTGTACTTGGTGTATCTAATTTGCGTTTTTCTTGTCAGGTTGAGCGGCTGTAACTTGTCAGACAAAAGCTGTGAAGATTTGGCCTCAGTTCTCAGCTCGCCGTCCTCCAGTCTGAGGGGCCTGGACCTCAGCAACAATGACCTGCAGGACTCAGGAGTCAAGCTGCTCGCTACTGGCCTCGCAAGTCCACACTGTAGACTGGAAACTTTACGGTCTGTAAAGTCGATTCTTTGATCAGCATTCAGAGTTTGGTCTCCTCACAGATATGTTCGTGGCATCGCTAAGTATTGAGCTCAGACTGGATAATGCCAGTAAAAGTCTGCGCTTTATGTAGTGGCACAAAAAGTGAGGTGGTGGAGGTTGGGGTGGTGGATGGGCGTGTAATGGGACAAATCTCAGGTTACACCTTTTCCACATTTCTTTTCGGCTGACTTTAAGACTTTTGTAGACTTATTTGTTTTCTCGTTAAGTCTTAACATCTTTTCATGGTTGTTTCTTCTGGACGTCCCACACAGATACCACCTGAAACTAGATACCGATGAACAGCTCAGCATCACATGTTCCCAGTTGATATCACACTAGACTGATATTTTGCACTCAAGCACTGAACATATGTGTAGCAGTGAGGTAGACTGTAATATAATATTGCACTTAGGGGTTTAAAATATTGCATGTTTATGGATGAAAGTGTTTAATAGTGCAGTTGGTGCAGTCAGTGTGTGATGGTGGTGTGAGGCTACAGAGCACGGCTCGAGTTCAGCAGTCTGACAGCCTCAGGGAGGAAGCTGTTTCTGAGCCTGGTGGTTTTGCTCTGGATGCTCCTGAGCCGCCTGCCTGAGGGGAGGGGCTGAACCAGTCTGTGTGTGGGATGGGTGGAGTCCTTCACTGTGATATAGAGAGGGGAAATGTGGTGAACACTGCCGATATCTTTTCTGGGTGTGTGTGTTTCTCAACAGTGTCTGGAAAAAGAAATCCCACCCCAGAGGTTCCTGTGCTGGGCTGTATTTGTAATTAAAATGTAACCTGTCACTATTTATAAAGGGTTTCTTAAGCATTTATATGCACTGAAGAGGCTGCCTAATACTGTTAAGATTAAAATGCATGTGCACGTTGTTGTGCTTCAGTTTTGTTGCATCACAATTTAGAGTTGCAGTTACTGAGTTTAGAACAGCTTCAATAATATCACTATTTACTGACTCAGTGTAATGAGGATGTTATGTTCTTTCAACTTTTGCAAGAGTCTAAAAAAAATCTTGCTCTGGCCTGGTGATGGAGAAACAAAAACTTTCTGTTGTTGTTGTTTTTTGTTTTTTTTTAATTGCCTCATAAGTCACAGCTAACACTGACCAATCACAGTTCTTGTGCTGTCCACATACTAACGTTATAGACTCCCTTACCCTTAAGTGCTACCTTCTTGGCCAGGTCACCCTTTTAAAAGAGATCCTGGACCTCAATGGGTCTTAACCTGGTTAAATAAAAGTTAAATAAATAAGTCTAGTTATATTTGTAGGTGGGCTGCAAGGTGGCTTGGTGGTTAGCACTGCAGCAAGAAGGTTGCCAGTTCGTGTCCTTGTGGGGGGCACACAGTCCAAAAACATGTTGAGGTTAATTGGTGATTCTAAATTGTCTGTAGATGTGAATGTGAGTGTGCTTGGTTGTCTGTCTCTAAGTGTAGCCTTGTGATAGACTGGGTGTCCAGGGTGTCACTGCTGGATAGACTCCAGCCCCCCACGACCCTAGTGAGGACTAAGCGGTGTATAGATGATGGATGGATATTTTAGGGTGCAGGACATTTGTGTGGGCTGCACTGACTCTAACAGTAGACACTGTAGCTCCACCACAATCTAACTATAAATCCACTGTAGGTCACATTGTGTTGAGGATTTACCAATGTCAAAGTTTGTCTTGTCCGGTAATCAATTTTCTTGACTGATGGAAGCCTCTGAGACGATGTATAAAATCTATATGGAACACAGAAGTGAGATTTTATGATGCAAATTAGATCCCAATATCAAATAGAAACAACATTCTGTATTACCAGCATGATCCTGTCTTATCACAAGCCACCTGTCACTTCCTACGTATACGAGTGTAACACATGCATTATGCGTTCAGGCTGTCGGGCTGTCTGGTCACAGAGGAAGGATGTGCTGCTCTGGTCGCGGCTCTGAGTGCCAACCCGTCATATCTGAGAGAGCTGGACCTGAGCTACAACCATCCAGGAGACTCCGGAGTGAAGCTGCTGTCTGCCGGACTGAAGGATCCACAGTGGAGACTGGACACTCTGCGGTAGGTTAATAATAGATTCATGGACAGTGTTTGCTTATTCAGAGTGCATAGATTTACCTCCTTGTTTGTTTTTTCTCCCCCCAATATTTCTTGTTTCACTTCTCCCACAGCGTGGACCATGGTGGACGGCAACACTTGAAACCCTTCAAGTGTAAGTTGAGATCTTGTGATGCTATCAAGTAATAATATCTATTAGACAAAACAGTACAGGAGCAGAGAGTATTAAACATGCTGCACATGTTGGATTTGTGTGAGATGTAATGAGAATAAAAGTTTGTTTAGGTGAATGTGCATTTAATTGGATTTGGCCTCGCTGATGTTTCAAACCCAGATTTTAAACGACATAGTTTAGTCGCGGTGAGCATAAACTGAATCGTGCATGTTCATCAGATTTGAATGAAATCAGGAAGAGATTTATAAGATTTACTACAAAAAATGTGTAAACCATCACAGCAAACAACCAGCTCTGCAGAGTAAACCTACTAATCAAGCAACAAATCAATAATGACCCAACCAGAACACGTCGGGTTAAGTTCTGTTCTTATTCTTCATCTCCTCATCAGATGCCTGTGAACTCACGCTGGACCCAAACACAGCAAACACAAAGCTCTCTCTGTCCGAAGACGGCAGGAAGGTGACGGCGGTGACGGAGGAGCAGCCCTACGACGAACACCCAGACAGATTCAACCACTGGAAGCAGGTTCTGTGCAGAGAAGGCCAGAGTGGGCGCTGCTACTGGGAGGTGGAGTGGAAAGGATGGGTCAACATCGGCGTGACGTATGGAGGCATCAAGAGGAAAGGGCAGGATGGCGACAGCTGCGTCGGAGAGAACGACCAGTCCTGGGGTCTGTTCTGTTCCGCCAACGGTTACTCTGCCTGCCACAATAAGAGAACAACAGACATACGGGCTCCGTCTTCCTTTGACTCGGGCAGAGTAGCAGTGTATCTGGACTGGCCTGCTGGCTCTGTGTCCTTCTACAGAGTCTCCTCCGGCACTCTGATCCACCTCCACACCTTCAACACCACGTTCACCGAGCCTCTGTACCCTGCGTTCAGGTTTAGGTCAGCGTCTGCATCCGGTGCTTCAGCGTCTCTGTGTCAGTCTGAGGAGGGAGAGTCTCCTCCAGGATAGAAAAGGTCATAAAATGCTCGACAGCACTGCTGGATATTTGAACCTAACAAGTCCACAACCACCGAGCTTGAGTATGTTGTTTCCGTTCGTGCATTGTTGGTACGTTTTGTCCTCCTGATCTGAGGGTGGTAGATCCGACTCTGGTATGAGTTTCCTGATAGTTGCACAGTCCAGAATTCTTGCATTTTTGGGGTTGTTTCAGGATGAGAAAGCTCAACAGCAACAGATGTTTGTTCATGTATCTACACTAAGACAAAGCTATGTACCTTTACATATGAAGAGTTAATTTCCAAAAACAGAATTCCATTTTTGTAGATTTTTCAGAAAACATTTAGTCTGTTGTTGTTTGCTTGATATATATATATATATATACAGTTGTGACTTGATAATCTGACCCGTAACAATAGCAACAGTATTAATAACAGTAATAACAGTATTTATCAGTATTTATCCACCCAATAAAAATGTGTAAGTTTGTTTCTGACCACTAGAGGTCATCATTTCATCAAACAATACCATATTTTCATTGGCGTTAAATTAAAGTGCAAGAACAATCATTTGGTGTTAAAATCAGTCACGTATGTTTTATTGATATTACAAAAAATATGTAACACACATTCCAAACTGTGTATCAGTGACATACCAAGAAAAATTGACGACAGCAACAGTGGGAGCAGCTCAGCCTGGAAGAGGTCATTGAAGAGAGAAGTGGAGAGTTTATTTTATGGTTTGATGTTGATTATAATCCAGATGCTTGTCTAAAACAAGCCTCTAAACCACATTTAAGTGAAAATATCAGCTGATTTTCACAGATCTTCTCTCACCTTCTCACCACTCATCAGATTTAAACCTAAAACATCACATAAAAAAGAAAACATGTCCAATATATTCCTTCGACTCAAGACATGTTCACATGAAAACCAGGAATCAGTTTCTGGGCGAAGCGTCGTCGCCCTCTACTGGCTACGTTCAGGCCGGCTGCTGTGATGTTATGTTATGTTCCAGGCCCATCCAAGGAACTTAACGTTGAAGACCTGGAAATTGCTTTGAATAGAAAATGTTTCACAGTGTTTTCTGCCCCAGTTTACATTCCAAATAACGTACTGAGGTAAATGAATAGAAATGTAAAACCCAAACAATGAGTTCCTGAAGGTTTTAAAAATGCTAAAATGAAAAGTAGCTTTAAGACCAACAGATGCATGATTTCAGGCATTTCAAGCATTGTTATGAGGCCAAAAATGTAAAGTAAAACAAGTGAAGGGGACATTCTGCATTTGTTTGTCAAAGGCAGCAGTCGGGTCGAAAATCAACAGAACAGCAGAAACAAAAGATTCAGAAAAACAATTAAGAGAAGATGATTTAAAAACACTTGAAACAGCTGATTGCACTTTAATTCAATACTAAGACGTGTGTTAGTGTCGCTGTAGGTGGAGCAGGCAGCCTGTCTTAATACAGGAGGAGCGATCGGAAGTGAAAAAGCAGAGATGGCCTTAAATAAAATGAGCAGCAGGAACGTTGAGATGGTCCAGGTCACCAAGCCGTCTAGTGGAGGACCGGCGGGGTCGAGGGCAAACAACACTGCTTACATGTGGCTTGTAAACACAACAGGGGAAGCATGTATACACACTGACACATACAATATTCATCAGCTTTGTCTTTGCGCTCCCACAGTGACGAACATCTATTCACCCCTGCAGAGGACGCTTCACTGAGGAAATGTGAGCTCAGACGTGCTGAGTAAAGCCTGAAAAAGGCCCAGAGGGAGCTGTTAGAAACGTCTTAATGAGTGTTTAACATCACCCAGAGTCTTAATCAGTGCAGTCTTAGGATTGCTTACTTAACCTCAGTTAAAGCTGAGGATGTTGTGCTGTCAGGAGGCTTTCAGTGTATTCTGCAAGTGTTTTGGGTGCTGCCATAGTTCTGTGAAGGTTTTAGGAAGCAATACTGTTTATTCGTAAGTGTGAGAGAATTTTGGTGTCTGTGACGACTCGGCGTTGGTGTATTTGCACTGGAGAAGGTAAAGCTTTGTTCTCAAAGATAGAGATCGCACCTTTGTGTGTGTGTGTGTGTGTGTGTCCTGCTGCAAAGTCTTTATAAAGCAAGTGGCCCAGTAGCTCAGCAGGTTGAGCGGGTCACCCATAAACAGGGGCTGTAGTCCCCGATGCAGCTGCCATGGGTTTACTGCAGGTACTTCTCCCTACTTTCCTGCCTTCCCTTCTCTACTGACCGGTCCAAAAAGGCCCCAAAAAATAATATATAAAACAATAATAATAAAGCAAGTGGCAAAGAGGCTCTTATTATTATTATTGTCAATATTATTATTATTGTTATTAAAGCATTTGCATGAGAAAGATACTATAAAATAAACTTTAACTGACAGTTGCTCCCTTGATTATACGAGACCAGCATCACTAATAGGAGACAGAAACAAATGGGGTAATATGTGATAGATTACAAGTACTTTTCTTGCTTTTTTCGATTTTACGCCCCTTATATTGAATACACGGAAAGAAAAAAAGAAAAAAAAATACTGTAAAATAAGAGAAAATAACCACCTCATAATAATACAGTCGCTGTCCTGTCTTAGTTTTACATGAGATCACGTGGAATATATTTCTACATATAAAACTGTTAAGTGACCTGCAGATTCCATTTAAAGTTGCTCCAATCAATATTTCTACATTAAAACTTAAAGAAGAGAGAATTATCAGAGGTCATTGTTTTAGTTTTATGGCCCAGGTTGCTGTTTTGGTTCATAGTCACTGTTTTAACAAGTTGGTTTTTGCAGTAATAAAGCCACAGTGATGCACCAGACACGACCAAATCAGCGCTAATGCTGCTCTGCATCAACTCTTTGCAAAGAACATCAACCTAAAAGGTAAAATGCTGTTTATCAGTTCAGTTAGTTGAACCCCAAGTAGCAAAAAAAACAATTAACTGAGGGGGTAGGGGGCTGAATGTAAATACAGAAGTGAATAGTGGTTCGTTAACATACAGTTGCTAATCAAATGGCAGGAGGTAAGAGGACAATGAACAACAGGGGGTGGAGTCGGGGGTCTGTGACAGGAGGGGGGAAAACACATGACAAAAGGTGGTGGAAAAACACATGGCAGCAGGGGGTGGAGTCAAGGGTCTGGTGACCATCAAAAGAAAAGAGAATGATTTTCTTCATCATCATCAAAATAAAAGAATGTCCTTCTTCATCAGATTAGAGTCTTGTCCAGGTGCTCTGATCTCCCAGGTTTCATTCACATTAATATGTTAGTACAGATGGTCAGTGACAGAAAAAGCCTTAAATCAAAGCCACAAGCAGCGATAATGGGGCTCTTTCACCTCTGTACATGTCGAGGCTACTGGTAGGATGCTGGGTGACACCACGTTGCCCTGTCATGTCTATTAGTCACTACTAATGGTGCACATGATGCATTGCATGTTTTACATCACTTCCTGTGTCCACCGTGTCCTGCTGGAGAACAACAGCTACACATTATGTTGCTGTGTATCATGTGTAGAACCCAGCATGTAAACTTCAGTTAAATCAAAAGATGTTTGTCACATTGATAGTTGGCATGACTGTAGCTAAACGTCGACTTGTGTCCAGTAATGGATTTGTGTCAAACATGAGGAGTTTGGATCCACATAAGATAATTACAATAAACTTTAGCAACAAAATCTGAAGCTGCTCTGGTTGATGATCCAGGAGGAGTTCAGGTTTGGTTACAAGAGGCCTAGTTTTTGTTTGTCTTGAAATATTACACAAGAGCTACTTTAGTGAAATGTTACAGGACACGTAATGTCACCATTATTCACACAGAAAAAAAAGCTTTATTTATTTTTTTTGGTGACACTTCTATAGAGTTTTCAGGCATTTGATGAACAGCAGCTTCATGTTTCATTGTGAATGTTGTGTTGTCATGACAACAGCGTAAGATGAAAACTGGAGTGATTCACTGATACGCTTCAGCAAAGTCTTATAACTCCACTGACCAAACTTGACGAGGATCTTGTCTGTCTACTCGGAGTAGTTTGTGAAAGTCGAAGGCTTGCTGTTGCCAGGAGATGTTGCTGTGATGGCGATTCACTATCACTGTGTGTCTGTCTTCAGAACAGGCTCAGGAAAGGATGAATTTAGTTTTCCTACAGTCAGGCAAGAGATCTCTAAGCAACCACGCTTTTAGAGACTAGTTACATATAGTAAGATGCGCTTTGTTATAATCTCCTGCCTGGAGTCTGCAGGAAGTTAAAGGCTTCACTCTGGGCCACATGACACTCAGTGTTGGTTGATCCTTTACTTTTAGTGGTTTTTGAATTTACAAAATAGCTAGAGGGTTGCCGGTTCATGTCCCGGTGAGGACACCTGGGATTTTTCTGTGTGGAGTTTGCATGTTCTCTCCGTGCAGCGTGGTTCTGTCCAGGTTCCTCCCACACAGCCCAGTGAGGTTAACTGGTGATTCTAAATTGTCCGCAGGTGTGAATGTGAGTGTGCTTGGTTGTCTGTCTCTAAGTGTAGCCCTGTGATAGACTGGTGACCTGTCCAGGGTGTCCCCTGCCTTCACCCTGAGTCAGCTGGGATAGACTCCAGCCCCCCATGACCCTAGTGAGGATTAAGCAGTGTGTAGATAATGGATGGATGGATTAATAACTTACACATAAATTCCGCATTGAATCACAAAACCTGCTGCTCTGCCCTCTGTGGGATGAAACCTTCAACCATATGTAGACAAACATCACTGATTGGAACACATCCAGGCGTTTAGTTCATCTTTTTCATTTTATAAGAGCGAGGAGTGTTATCCCAAGTGCTTTACATAGTGAGTGAAATGCAGCAGTCAGTGCAACAAGAACAGGAGGCGCCTATCTCGTACATCAACATGGAATTTATTTTCATTTTAGTTTCAGATGAATGTTTCACATTTTGTACAAAATCATTAGAAAATGCCTGACACTCCACACTCCCATTGTTAATCCTCGTTTGTTAGCTTCAAATACCAAAGGATTCCTGGGAAATCATGCAGCATCCTGGACCACTTGATGAGGCTCAGCCTGACCTCCAGATCGATCGTTTTACAATCCACAGTTCAGTCCAAACTAATCCCAGAGTGCAAAGCCTCGAAAGCCAGGACCCGACAATATGGTACAGTGATATCTTGCCACGTCTAGTAACATACAAAGTAGAGATACAGTAGGATGAGGAGTAAGACGAGGACTCATCGTTGCCTTTTTCTCAACTGATCATCGCCATGTCTTTGATGTATGGACACTGTACCACGAGAAAACCACCATGCATGTTTTCATACGCATGACACATCATTGGTTATGATTAGTTATGTAGATTTAAAAAAAAGATCAATAATATCAGAGTTTAAAATCATGATCAGGCCTGACGAAGGGGGGGCGAGGGGAGGAAGAGGACGGGGAGGGTTCACTGAGCCGCTGTTTGGTTGAGGTAAAAGTGCACGGGGAAGTGGAAGCGAACTACTAGATGTTTCTGCAGAATGTACATGCCCAGCACATGCACACACACACACAAATCGGGTCTCAAGCGCACAGACACACAGTCCTTTTTACGCAAACACCTCGGCCTCGTGCCACAAGCTTCCCAATCTTTACTTTTAAGGGTAAACTCGACGGATGCCGCGCTCGTCGCAGGGCGGCGTTCTGACCGCGTGTGAGAGAGGAAAGGGTTCAGAAAAGATAGTACACACCCTCGATTAAGATCAGACAACTGAAAATAGATTTTATTAAGCCAATGCAAAGAGATCCCCCCCCCCCTCACCCTCCCTCTCAGAAAAGAAGACAACCATGTCACTGGGGCAGAGAGGCACTTACACAATCACTTTCATTTTACACAGTGTTTGCATCTGTGTGTGTGTGTGTGTCTTAAGAAGAGACACAGCTACATGTTTTGGATCACACTCACATTCACAGATACTCGTTTTCACATTGGAGCATGTTTTCAGCGGTTGGCACATGTACATGCAAAGCGTCAGTTTGACCCGCACAGGCGAAACTGAAGGAGAAAGGAGGGAAGAAAAAAAAAAAGATAGACATGTATGTGTACAGACAAACGCACAGATAGACTGACAGACAGGCTCTTCAACACTTCGAGTGTAAAAAAAAAAACAAACGAAATAAACCAAAAAAAAAACCAAAAACACTTTCCATCTTCGATCCTGTCCCTGCCCCCCTTGTGTCACGTGTTTGTAGCAGCACCAGAGGAGCCCTCTGATTGGTGGGTACGGCCAACCGCTAAGTCAGTCAGTTTCAAGGATGAGTGGCGGCTGCTCGTTCTCCTCCTCTAAGCGTAAGTCGTTTAGGTCATCTTCAAGTCCCGCACCCCCCACCGCACCCTGTTCTTCGCAGTAACCTGGAAAACGAGAGATTCAGAGTCAGATGCTGAAACAAACGAGTTCAGAATAGATTTCTATGCTGCTGCAAACGTTAAATGTTCTTCTGGATAGTTTAACCACTGAACTTGCACGACACCACGTTAAGAAAGAAACTTAGTCAAGGCTTATTCAGCAGGTCTGGCAGGTTTTCTAGAAAATGCCATTATTGGGTGATAATTATTAGGGCTGGACCCGAACCTCCGCATATCCGAATATTCTTTTGTTGTGATGGTTTCCAGATAACAATTTTGAGATCCGAATATTTGCCTGTCACCCAGCACCCGCTGCCAATACCCCTCGGACCAAATATTCGGATATTCGTCATTAAATGGCCCCAAATATCCGGAGCCCAGACAATGCTATTCGGACAAGCCCTAAAAATTAAACACGTCGACACACAAGCGTAAAATTCAACATACAACATACATAAAAAAGTGACTGCGCCTCTATGCAGTATCAATGAACCGGCAGATTATTCAAAAGTTTAAGTTGAATAGTAGAGTATTTTGTCCTTTGAACAATAAAAACAATACTTTATAAAGACTATATTGGAAATTCAAGCCCCAACACAGGACCTTAAAGCATGAAACTTGTGATTAATGTCATTCAAGTTAGAAAACGTGATCCCTGAAACAAAATAAAGGACACCTATGATTTTCTATTAGCACAGCTACATGAACATGGTTACAAATTGAGCTGTGAACGGCAGAGCTTTTCTAGTTTTGGACCCATGACATGAGCCCATCTGCATGTCTGCATCGTGGCTCCACATAGAAAAGAATCAATTGTGACACTTCCCAAAGATGAAAAAGGATGCAGGAAGATAAGTGACCGACTGTAAACCAGCTGAACCACAGCGGCAGCAGTAATCAGGAGGTGTAGAACTAATCGTAGTACCACTAACCAGAACTGTAGCGGGTACAGATGGTGCGTTACTTTTACAATCGAGCTCTGAAAAGCAGAAAAAGTGCTTCTAACTTAGCACAGCGGCTAAAAAGGGAAAACAAGAGTTTCTATGACGACTCAGGCAGCGCATCAATGAAACCGCTACATCTGGGATCCAAAACAATAATTAAAAAACTTTGCCGAAGACCAAGAGAAGAAGCCCGTTGAATAAAGGGACCACATTCTTTGGTCACATGAGATCCAGATACATTTGATGGGCCCAGATGGAGTCCAGCATGTTTGGTGTGAACCCGACCAGGACCACCACAGTGAACGCTCAGTCCTGACAGAGAAGCACAGAGGTGGGAGTGCGATGATACGGAGCTGCAAGGGTGTAAAATGTGTCGGGGCGATGACATTGGTAGATGTCACCATGAATGCTTGGAGATAAACCACAATACAATGACTCTTCGTCTGCAGAGGGTTGAGAGATGAGTAATATTCCAGCATGATGAAGATCGAAAGCACGCAAGAGTTTCCAAAGAAGACAGATGTAGGAACCGTGACCTGGACGAGTGTGTCGTCTGACTTGAATCTAGTTGAACACTTTTGGGGTATGTTGAAGAAACTTTCCCCATGGTCCTCATGTGAAGCTTGCTGCAGTGGGTGTTTGTTAGTATTCCAGTAGACGGTGGGCTCACCAACCCCCAGAACATTTGCAGTGTTACGCATTTCATAGGACGGGCCAGAGGGTAGGGAGGGCCTGTATGTAAACGTCGAAGTGAATAGTGGTTAGTTATCATACAGTTGATATGTAAATATGGAAGTGAATAGTGGTTTGTTAGCATAGAGTTGCTATGTAAATATCGAAGTGCTTAGTGGTTAGCTAGCATACAGTTGCTAATCAACGACAGGAGGGAGGAGAACAATGAACAGAAGGTGGTGGAATCGGGGGTTTGGTGACCATCCAAAGAAGAGAGAATGACTTTCTTCATCAGGTGTTTTACAGAGTAATGTAGACCAAAAGCAACCTTTCCAGCAAAGCGCTGCTGAAAGTAACTGTCTTTAAATAATGAGAGAACATCTGTCCAGAAATTTGAGCCAGACCGGTATCCTTCATGCTGAGGAGGTCTGAGTCTGTCGTCAATAATACAGGAGGACCGATGAAGGATGGAAAAAACAAAGGATTTAAATCTCAGTAAAAGTAATATCTCATAGCTCATGCTTTGGTGTATTTTAAATATATTAAATCTATATTACTTAAATTAAAAGGGTTAGTTTCTAATTTCACATAAGAGGAAATACTCTACTGTTCAACTTGGAAATAATGCAACTGTCACTCATCTGACGAGTGAGGGATATTGCACAGAGGTGTACTCACCACTGTTGTACACTGTATGTTTCCCAACAACAAATGAAGCAAGAATGAAGATTTACTGCGATTTGAACTGAGCTGGATTTTCACTTTAAAATCAAGTAACTGTCCCAGAACTTCGTCTCTATTGCCTTGGTAATCAGACTGACATTACAAGACAACTACACATATCACACTGGTCTACACCCATTTTGGTGTCAATAGTTTTTTGAGCTGGTTTTGCTCAGTGAGGTCAAACTTCTGATTTGATGAAATATGCAATTTACTTGTATTTACCTTTACAAATGTTTACTCTCATCAACTTTTGGATCATTTAGCTGATGAAAAGGATTAGAAAATGAAATTTTCCCTCTAAAATCCGATTTCATAAAATAAATCAATCGCTAATGTCAAAAGATGTAATTGATTTGGTGGTAAAATTATTTTTTTTTAAATCAAGTCGACATAAAATCCTGACCTGATACAGAAAAGCAGATGTCATGTTTGGATTCAGTGTTGCAAAAATGTCCTCAATCAGTTAAAAAATCCTAGACACCTTCAAAAAAGCATTTTTTGTGACCCAGTGTAATATGTGATGCTAAATGAAATGATGAGGAACATAGGGACCTGTAAAATAAACCGTTACGTTGAACCGTTCGTGCGACCAACCTTTAGTGACGGCAGCACTGTAGGTTTGGGTCACAAGCGGGCGATCATGCGATCCCGGCTCAAGGATCTCATTGGGCGGCTCCGCAGTGCCGTCTAACCTGAGGTCAGTGGCAGAAACTCTCAGTTTTATCTCAAAAATACAGTCACTAGTTTCTACAGAGCTTCTGGTAATCGTTGTTACTGAGTTGTGATCATTACCCTTAACCTGTCACGTTGGTCGTGTGTGTCCTCTGTGTGGATATTACCTGTGCTGCTTCATAAGTGTACACTCTCCTCCTTCTTGTGGATCCAGGTTGTACAGATACAGGTAGCCATCGGCCGCTGCCACCAACAACCTGGGGATCTTCTGAATCCTAATTTAAAACAATAGAGATTCACAAAAATCGTCATTAAAATGAATAAATATGACGAATTACATGGTAAATATAAGCACAATGCAAAGTGAATGAAAAGCACAAGACAGATCGACATGAAGAGTTTGTGGAGGTTTCTTTTTAATCAATTTTGTTCTGCTAAAGGATTCTACTTCTGTGAGGTTAACTGGTCTTTGGTTTTGCATGTGGTTCCCTTTAAAGGGCTCTTCACAGATATTTAATGGCATTGTGGTCAGAGACTACGGACTGTGAGGACCGTGGCAAACCCTTCAGCTTGATGTGGTCCATTGTGGATTGGTCAAGAGCTTTTCAGTTCATCTTTTTCATGAACGTCATGTTTGCTTCCAGAATTTGCTGCTATTTCATTAAATTCATTCCTCCCTCGACCAGTACAGTGTTTCCTGTGACACTGTCGGCACAAGCCCAAAGTTTGATGGAATCACACTTATGCTGCACCTTTATTGCCCAATGCAGTCAGAAAGTTCTACTTCAACCTGATCAGTCTGCAGGACTTGCTTCCAAACTGTATCAGGCTTCTTGAGATGTTTGTTTGCAAAACTTTTGAAGCCGAGTTTTGCAGTGAGGATGCTGGAAAGGTTTCCTTCTAATGAGGTGATGTTTGTGCAGGTGTCTCTGCACAGTGGAACTTCAGTCAGATAAATCTTCCTGAAGCTGCTTGCAGTCAAACATGGATTTTGATTTGCCTTTCTAGCGATCCTACAAGACATCATAAGGTTTACCGACTCTTCTTGACCTCCTGCTCCTGTTAAATGACATTTCTTCGTCACATGAGGAGCTGAGGAAATAGCCACCTGACAATGTTTTCCAATCTTCTTTTAACTTTTTTCTACTGTCATGTTTTGCCATGTTTCAAACACAGATGCATAGACAAACAGATACTGGCCAGCTGTTGAGTGTTGTGTTCGTGTGCATACTTACACAGCTAAGGCGCAGATGTTCTTATGTCCACAGAAAGGCAGACGTACGGTGGCAAAGGCTCGCCCCTGGGTGAACATTTCCGTGACCTGGGAAGGCAGATAGGTGGTGGATGTCATCAAGATCTTTCCCAGGTAACCTCCCCATGTGGTGGGCTCCTCCGCTGGCCTGAACACACACACAGACACACAACGTGAGACGAGTGTAGATACTGTGGATCAACATCGTTTTCATATTTCAAAAGCTCATTTCATATTTGCTTATAACACAAGTTACAGTTATATAAAAACACAGCTGCTGAGTATTGTCGACTTTTAACTTCCTAATTCTGCATATTCCTGTCTCCTCTTTAATGAAT
The DNA here is from genome assembly GCF_000690725.1 of Stegastes partitus. NCBI lineage: Eukaryota > Metazoa > Chordata > Actinopteri > Pomacentridae > Stegastes > Stegastes partitus. The sequence goes on along the minus strand of NW_007578145.1, from coordinate 128,743 downwards.
GCTTGAAGGAATTAATTAAATGACAGAAGCGTTCTCAGGAGAGCGCCGTACTTACACATACTTCTCCTTCTGTGTCTCTAGTTTGAAGATGTGGACTGTCTCTGTGTTGCTGGAGGCAGAGAGATACAGGCCCTCCATACTGAACGCCAGCGAACAGATGCTCACACACCTGAGACGGGAAGCAGAGAAACACGCGTGTAAAGGAGGCGTTGAACACAAATGTAAGCAGCACATGAACACAACACGCCACTTCTCTACCTCTTGACTCCTCGTCGAAACTCAAAGAGCTTCTGTCCCTCCGGGATGGAGAAGACGCGAATGACTGTGCCCTGGGAGAAAGCGAGGATGCACAGAGAAATGAAACTCTTGAAAAGGTAGCAAGAACAAGAATCCTTGTCAGCTCAGGTGGAAAATGAAATCAGCCACACAGACAACAACAGGCCCTACCTTCTCTGAGGCTGTGGCCAGTTTGGTTCCACTAGCATCAAAAGCCAGAGCTGCTAGTGGGCTGTCGTGGGCTGGAATCATGTTTGCTGCTCGCTGAAAAGACACAGCAGTGAGAGATGCGCTACTTCAGAAAGACGGATAAACAACTGAAACACAAGCTGACAGATGATTAAGGAGTCTTAGAATAAAAACCAGACCACAGCTACACTTCCTACTGTTTTGTGGCCTGATATAGAAATCGAGAGAAACAGTAAAACATGAAGAAGTGAGTAAAGATTATTAATTGCAGATGTATGAGAGACAGCTTTTCTTTAAAATAAAATCACCCAAATCACCCCATTTACCAGCCAGAAACTGGTTTATCAAAATCACTGTACTCTACATCTCTCAGTTTGCAACAGATTCTGTGAAAAAAAACAAAGAAATCGTCACTTCTCAGCGCAACTGAGAGGCCATGACTGACTAAGCTGTGACCAACAGTCACATGACAAACATTCAGGGACTTGTTGACACTTCATCACACACTCAAGGAACTGGCGTTGTTGGAAAATATCAACTTGTCGAGTTTTATTTGAAATGCGCTACTGTTGTCTGCAATAAATATTTGGAAAGTAATTCATCCAAGAAGACAGGATGTGCATTTGGACACAGAGCCTGCCTTTCAGGTTCTGAGGGTTAATTATAAAAAAGATAGTGTTATGGGGAGATGTTTGTGTTCACCTACCAGGTTGACTGTGTCAAACACCTGGACCTCTCCTATCGTAGCGCTGCCTGGGTACGCCAGGTAGCAGTTATCATTGCTGATGGACAGGGCACACAATCCTGGAGGGACATGAGCACAAATACAAATGAATTTACAAGGAAAGACAAAGAAAACAGACAACGCCACATTTATCTGAACTTGACAGCAAATCAAATAACACATCAGATAAACTGTGTAACTGAAATAATCTGACAACTGAATAATAAAGTGAAATGGGGCTGAAACGGTTCCTCCAGTAATTCGATTACTAAAACGCCTCGAGGCAAAGTTCTCTGACTCAATGCTTTGTTTAATCCACTATATACGATATATGCATAATACAGAACGGACGTCTGCCCGCATTCCTCCCGGACGGTTATTTCTGTTGCACAGTTGCACTTCCACTTTTAAAGCTGTAATGCCAAAAACGTAACACAAAATGGAGACGGAGACAGACCGATTACTAAAATAATCGATAGCAGCAACCCTTAACTGAAATACAAGGAGTTTAAATAGTTCTGGTAGTGGGAGTATTTTTCCTTGTTTCATGTATGCCGTAGAACTCAGACAGCAGCCACAGCATTTTGCTTTGAGGCCAACAGACAAAATGGAAATAATGATGCTCAAAAACAACCCTGCTCACAAAAGACTGATAAAATGAAACAGAAACCCAGATTCTGAAAAACCAGAGAAACTACACATCTCCGGTTTCACAATGATTGCGTACACTATTAACCCTTTATAGGACCCTCCTTGAAATACTTGGAAAAGGAAAATTTCAACCCTAGGGTGTTATTGAAGGATAGTTCAAGATATTTTTTACTTTTGAGACTTAAAAAAAAACAATGTTGCAAATCAAGATTAATAAAGTTTCCATATATGGTAACTTGCCCGTCTACGGTTTAAAAAAAAGGGAATTTATAATAAATAAAAGAAAAAGTAACAAACTGCAGAAAACATTTATTTAGAAGCTTTTTAGTTTGAGGTAATGATACTCACACAACCAGTAACTAAGTGTTGATAAAGTTCATTTCATACCATTTGTCTTGGGGTGGTTGTTTTGGCACTAATCTCTCAAAAAATAAATCAAAGTTCAAAGCAAACCAATAACAAAGTGTTTATAAAGAGCCTGGAACATTTGTTGAGTGACATTTTTCGTAAGGTAGTGACATTGACACCAATAGAAAAACTAAATCGAAGTGCACACGGTTCTTCAACCTCAAGCAGAGGCTGAGGGTGGACAAGGAAGTTACCAAATATGGTCACTTGCCTCATAAAGGGTTTAAGAAAAAAAGTCTTCCCCATCATGTCATTAGTTTGGACATTAAATTACAGATGCTGTCCATTTACTTTACTGTTGTTTCGTGTAGATGACATGCCTGCATTTGGTGACACTCACCTGAAGGATTGGGTGGAGTCTCTCTGATCGTATGCAGCACTTTCATATCTCGGATGTTGTGAATGTAAAGTGACTCCTCCAGACACACTATCAGTCTCTGCAGAGATAAAACACCTCATCAACAGCGCTGCCGAAAGACTAGCCAACATTTTACTGAAGCACCTCACTCACCGACATATTTAAGATTAAAAAAAAAGAAAGGGTTGCTTCATGAATACTATGTAACGTATTTAACATAAGGAGATGTGACAGACAGGAAGTCGCACTCGTCTTCCTACCTGTCTGTTCAGTTTAACAGCCAGTATGGTGTTAGAATAGGAGTAGTTGCAGATCTCAGTTCCCTTCTTGAAGTGACAGACTTTGAGCTTCCTCGGGGCCTTCAGGCTCACGATGGCCACCAGGCTGCTGGAGAACAGACGCTCCACGATACACACATCCTCCGTGTCAGCTGCAGCGACACACACACACACACATCATCACGACACAGGGTTTTGCTCAGTGACATTTTCTAATCACTTCTATGATGAAAGGAATAGATCACTTTGAGCAGTTTGGGATGTGATATGCAAATGAAAGCATCCCATAATAACAACAAGGAGGCAAATAAGCTGATTCACAAAGCAGGAGGCTGTTTTTCACTTTTCTGTCAGATGCCAAGATCTGTCCCACTTAATGGACATACCTGGAAGCTTTTAAGCACCCTCTGTATAGACCCTTTCAGACACGCGCTGCTTCCCGTTAACCCGACGGCATCTGAGCGTGTCGGCTTTTGTGTCTGAGTTGTGAAGCCGGCTGCATTCGGTTAAACGTAGTAACATTTCTGCAGCACGAGTTTAACATGCAGCCAGTCATACTAAAGATAGGCACGCAAAATCGATCTATTTGGAACAGTAAGAAGCCATTTGGGGAGATTTCTTTTTACATTTGAGCACCAACATCACACCAAAAACAGTACCAGATTGAGTCCTGAGCTCCATCACAGCTGTTGAGACCTTTTTTAAAATTATCTTACTCTTAGTAAAGTTGTAATTAGATGATCATCACAATGCACAAATTGCTGTACTCTCCAATTTTGCATGTATGACAAATATCAGCCGTACCATCATGGCTGTCTCCATCACTGGGATGAGTTTGTCTGAATCAAGCTGTGTCATCACTTCAGCAGACTGATGAAGCATTGTTACTTATCCCATGTCTGAAAAGGGCTTATGTTTACAGAATGCATCAAAGCTGTGCTCATGAACTGTATAGACCTCTCTTTCCTTGCCTCCATTTGGCGATAAAAGCCAGGTCTACTACGTAAGCCGGTTTTAAGAGGAGTCTTAAAAAGGTACAGGTTACCAGATCCTACAATTATGTATGCAAATAACTATAAGGAAGCTGGTTGGTCAAGTATATAGTGGAGAGAAAGTGCTGACAGATGTTATTAATATTTAAAGTAAAAGCAATGCTGTAATGGCACTGATTGTATCCTGTCAATACAACATGAATTAAACACAACAGCTCTAAATATATGCCTGAGCAGTAATACAGCAGAGTGATAATGAGTAATGACAGACTTAGAGGATACTTACTACATTCATATATCTGCTCCAGTTTGTCCACAGAGGACAAAGAGAAAAACTTGTATCCTGATTTGGTGCCAACAGCTAAGGACCTGTATTAGAGACAACAGCAGTGAGCGACCATTGCATCAGCGAGATATTACACTTCAACACACAGTGAATATTGATGAACTCTGTGGTCATTATTGGAGCCCTGAGGCGTTTCGCACTGAACACGGGAGGGATCGGCCCTTCTTGGTCTGATTTCAGGGGCTTCAGCTGTCCGTGTGTCACCAGAGATACTGGATCTAGTATTTAGATTGTGACGGTGGTTACGGCTGGAGCTGTTTTGCAATAACGCCATGTCCCTGTGAGCCAGTACAGCCACTGGTACACATAGCAGAATGCCCCCGTGTTCTGTGGTCAGACTACACGTCCTACTTAATCACATCGAAAAAAAGGAACATTGCTGCGTTTAAGTTTGCGACTTTCGCAGCAATATCCAACAGTCCTGCAATAGTAGCGGAAAATATCAGCCATTAAACACAAAGCACACACAAAATCACTCTGACCTAAGCTAGCTCTCGCTGTAATTAGTAAATATATTGGTCAAAACAATCTTTTCCCAGGCTACTTACAAGTTACATGACACCTAACCGACATGTATGTGTATTGTGTCTAAAGTTAGCCTCCGAACACACAGCATCATGTTAGCCACAAGCTATGCTAATAAGAGCTGATATATAAAAAGTATCTAGACAGTTTGTTTAGCTAGCTCAAAGCGGCGTCTAATAGTTGTCCTTTCTAACGTGAGAAACCACAGCCAGGATATTTCAAGTAGAGCCGGGTGACCCCGTTAGGTGCCCAGACAAGTCCAGACTCAGCTAGCTAGCGTCAGCTAGCTTCACAACACAGGCCATCGGATCCCAGCCACTCTCCCCGGCCCTGCCTTACGTGTTATCCTGGTTAAAGTTGGCGAAGAGGAGCTGGCTTCCGCCAGCGTCCCCGCTTTGACTGGCCAAGTTCATGGGCTCGGCACCATCGACATATAAAGCTCCGGTAGAAATAGCAGCAGTTGGACTGGGATTAGTACAGTGGTGAGCGTTCAGCTTCACGGGACCATCTCTGTTTCAGCCCTGCTGTACTGATTGTTGTTGTTTTTCGTAGAGCTGTTGCGCAGCCTTACTGCGCATGCTCCAAGCACACGGCGTGCTCAGAAATTTAAAGGGCCAGAACGGTTCTTCTGAGGCCTCCGTCCTGCTGATAATGAACATCTGTACAGTGATCCTGCGGCAATGTCACTGTTTCTAATGTCTGCTAAAGCGGAGAGAAACCAGGAGAAAACACGGATCCCTCATTGCTCAGACAGGCCCCACTGTTCTGTACAGTGGGATCTCTCATCTCTCAGACAGACTCCACTGTACTGTACAGTAACACTGTTCACTATTTGGTGTAGCAGCGCCCTCCATCGTCTATATGTACGAACAACATCTAAATGAATGTGCTGCTCTGATAAGCACAGTAACTCTGCAACGACGAAATGACAAATGATTTCAAATATTACAGTGATTGCGCTACTTCTAATTTAAACAGCAGGATATTTGGTCTTGCGTCAAATTCAAAAACTAACAGTTGAAATTTTACTATATTAAAATTACAGACCACACAGTGGAAACTAATCCAAATTTTATTCAAACTTGAGAAAACTTCGGGTGCATTCAGGAGAAAACAAACAACAACAGTGACATGGAAACATTCCCTGCATCAATTCATAAGTCACTCTCATAAACTGTCTTAACAATGATTTATTCAATTTGAATTTGATTGTCACATGCGCAGATGAATCTAAATAAATGGGAAGCGTCTTTTAGCACATTAATTATGATGATGACAGTGATGATGATTTGTCTTCTTATTGTACACAATGAAGATCTACTATAGATTTCTCTTGTAATCGAGATAGCTTTAATTGTATTCTGCATATAAACATTGCAATTTTGAATCTGTGTCTATAAACATGCCCGACAGAGACGCACAACGAGGATGGAAACTGTAATTTAACTCACAGGAATATCAAAGAAATATGTTTTATAAATCCGGCCTCCAAACTAATTTTTTGCACCACTGCCTGAAAAATAAACAACATTTGTCACCATGTCAAGATATGGGCATGATGGGCTTAAAATAGATTTAAATCTACATGTTCAAAAACATTTGTGAACCTTGGTGCAATGTTTCCACACACACGATGGATTCATGGTGTACATCGGGGAGTATTATTTACCTGAACAAATATTGCTGCTGAATCTTATCTGTAAGCACAGCTGGGGGGTAAATGTGTAACATGTTGTGCTTGCAGTGTGGAAACTGTTTGGATGTCTGTGTGTTTGCATAATGTCTCTGTTCCGTCTCAGGCAGCTGCTGCACGGTGCCACACAGACCTGCTGCTGCCCACTGTTAGTGTTGGATAATATTTAATTATCCCTTCAGTTTGAGTGTGTCTGTGTGTGTTTGAAAGGAAGAAGCATGAGTGGATCTGTAAAATAAAGCTTAGACACACACACACACACACACACACACACACACACACACACACATATGGTTGAAGCACTACTAGTAGTATTTCAACTATTGTGGAATTTTCTCTGTTGGGAGTTTTTTGTTTTTTTTTACTTCTTTCACTGGCAATTCAGCCTCTTGTTACCTTTACCTTGAACATCACCAGTGTCTTTTTTTCTGGAAATGAGAGGTTGTTAGAAATCCTGGAGGGAGTTCATCTTCCCCAAAAGTAAACATAGTACCAACCTTTGGAACCCCGATCAGCTTCTGGGTGTTTTTTCTTTTTTGTTTTGTTCCTGTCACCGTTTTTTACTCACTGTGGGCTCATCTTTCACTGAAATATAAAGCACAGAACAGTACAGCAATGGCTGGAAGGAGTCAACATCACTAAATTGTGTCACAATTCAAGAGAATAGTTGAGAATAGCAGTTTAATCTTTTACACTGCTGTATTTTCCATGCTTGTCATACATATATGTATTTTATGACAAGCCTAAGAAGTAACAGTGGAGTAAACTTAGAGTTCAATGGAACTGTATGTACGTGTGTATATGTATATATGTGTGCATAATTTGCATATTTTTGTGCATCATTTCATATTAGTGTTACTGGTTTTTTGTTGTTCTTTCTTTTCTTTTTGTGTATGTGTGGTACACTGGGTTTCGTAGAATGGTTTTGACATGTCTGAAATGAATCAATAGATCAAATCAAACTAGATAGGCGGCTAGATTATTTTCTCAATGGGTCTTATCTTAAGAGCTGTCTTGAAATGAAAGTCACAACTGGTGCTTCAACAGCCAGGCTCTGGTAGTTGTTGTAACAGTCCATCTGTTTGCTTCCACTTGTCCAGGGTCGGGTTGTGGAGGCAGCAGACTAAGCAGGTCATCTCAGACATCCCTCCCCTCAGCAGCACTTGCCAGTTTTTTCTTGGGGATCCTGAGGCGTTCCCAGGCCAGACGAGATATATATTCCCTCCAGTGAGTCCTGGGTCTGCCCCGTAGTCTCCTCCAAGGTGGTAAACCTCCAAAGGAAGCCTCTTTGAAGCCATCCAAATCAGATGTCTGAACCACCTCAACTCACTTCTTTTGACGTGAAGGAGCAACAACTCTACCCCGTGCTCCATCTATATGTCCGAGCTTCTCACCCTATCTCTAAGGCTGAGCCCAGCCACCCTACGGAGGAAATTCATTTCAGCTGCTGGTACCCTCCATCTTATTCTTTCAGTCACTACCCAGAGCTCATGATCATCGGTGAGACTTGGGACAAAGATGAACTGGTAAATCCAGTGCTTTGCCTTTAGTTACTTTTGACCATGAAGGTTTGGTACAACGTCTGCATTACTACTGACGCTGCACCAAGTCGCCTGTCCATCTCACACTCTATTTTCCCATCACTCATAACAAGATCCTGAGATACTTAAACTCCTTCACTTGGGGAAGCAACTCCCCTCAATCCACTATTCGGGAGAGAACCATGGTCTCAGACTTGGAGGTGTTGACTCACATCCCCACAGCTTCCACTCAGCTGCAAACTGCTCCAGTGCATGCTGAAGGTCACTGTCACGTGGTCATGAGGTCACCAGACCAGACACCCTCCTCACCACGGCTCGACTAGATCCTGTCCATGAACACCACAAATGGGATCCGAGACAAGGGGCAGCCCGGGGGGAGTCCAACACCCATTGGCAATTTGTGCCAAGAATGCAAACACAGCTCTCACTTTGGTTGTACAGGAACCGAATGACTCGTGTCAAAGTATCCCCTCGGGGGACAAAGTCTTTTCTAAGTTCATGAAACACATGTGGACTGGCAGGGCAAACTCCCATGACCTCCAGAGGGCTGGTCCACTGTTCTGTGACTAGGACAGAATCTGTATTGCTCCTTCTGAATTCGTGGTTTGACTATCGGTTGATATCTCCATTCCAGCACCACAGGGCAAACTTTCCCAGGGAGGGTGAGAAGTGTGATATCCTGATTTTTGGTCCTCAGGTCCCCTTTTTTGAAAATGGGAACCACCACCCCTGTCTGCCACTCCACAGGCGCTGTAAAGTGCCCACACAACATTTAAGAGATGTGTCAGCCAAGACAGTCCAACGATATTCAGCATGCCAGGGCAAATCTTAACCACACCTGGCGCTTTGCCACAGAGGCGTTTCTTAACTACCTCTCCAACTTCTACAACAGATATAGGCAAAGACTGAGCCATCAGGCTCTGCCTCGTCAGCACAAGACATGTTAACCGGGTTAAGGAGTTCCTTGAAGTGCTCTTTCCACCACCTAACAATGTTCCCAGTCTGGATCAGCAGTTCTCCACCCCAACGGTACACAGCCTGGCCAAGCCTTTCCTCCCCCTCCTGAGGCATCAAACAGCTGCCAGAACTTCCTCAATCCCAACTGAAAGTCCTTCTTCATAGCCTCTCTGAACTCCTCCTACGCCTGAGGTTTTGCTTCTGCAATTGCTGCAGGCCTTTTGGCTGATCCTAGTTGTTACATGGTTTGAGTTATTTAATCTCCAACTTAAGCCACATTATTGACAATAATTACACCAAACCAGCAGGGAGCAATCTCCCAAACCTTTCTTTGTATTTCTGTATGATCATTGTCTTTATTAATATTAGTTATTCTAAAAAAAAACAAAAACATCAAAAATACATAATGGTGTATTTGGTAGTGAAAATGTTACTGTCACTTCTGTAATTAACTGTGACTAACAGTAGCATAAGAACACTTTGATCAAAGTTTAATCCATATGGCGGTTGTCTTTTTTTTTCTTTTCTCTTACTACCATTGTAGGACAGTTACATGGACGACATGTATCGATGATTGTATTCTGTGCGTTGGTTTAAAACACAAGTTAATTGACATTGTGATATAATTATTACCAGATAAAAAACATTAAGTATGTAATAAACTGTAATGGTTTCATTGTGATATCCATCAGTTACAATTTTTACTTGTAAATAATGGTTACAAACAAAATGTTTGGAATTTTGTATTTTTTTTTCTCCAACTCTGGGCCAGAAATGTCCACAACAGCAACACTGGTGCTCCAATTTTTTCCAGTTTTATTCCCACAGAGGAGTTTGTTCATGTATATTTAGCAGCCTGATTTTTGAAACATTTTGTTCTATAAAACATGGCTAAAATGGATTTTACAAATTCCCCTTTGAAAACCTTTTGACCTTTAACCTTGACTTCAGATTTCTGTTCTGGAAGTTAATGCAAATGGAAATGTATGTCAAAATTTGCACATTCTCACATATGAAGGTATGATGACATGAACAACTCTCTTCAATCCCCTTTCATCATTTAGTCAGGTTTTGGTGTCTCCTTTGTGACTTTCTTCTTGCATTGTCCTCGGTTATGTTCCAACAACTTCCCCGATGACATGCCCCACGAGTTGAAAATTAAAAAAGGACGCAACAGAAAGTGTTAGTGTGTGTGGGGAGGGATCACTGTTTGTTGGTGCGTTATCATCGGGAGAAAGGGGAGGGGAGAGGAGGAGGAGGGGTTACAGGCTCGGTCCCGCGGAACATCCTGCAAACACATCTGAGACTCGCAGTAAAACTCCGCACTTTTCCCGTCACTGCGCACCGCCTCCCGGCTCCGCGTTGGGATGACTAGTTGTCTGATCCCCCGGAGAAGTCCGAGCACTTTTGCCGAATCCATGCAGTTGTTGCCGACCTGTAGATGAGAAGCTCTGCAGGTCGTTGGCCCTGCTGGACTTATGTTTTTATGTTTGGACGCACGGCGCTGGGATATCCGGAATGGGGAATCCGTAGGAGGGACCGCACTGGCTGGTTTACTGTTGCGCGCATCCACGCAGCCTACGCGAGAGATGGACTTTAAGAAGACTAAATTTGGAAGGTAAATATAATTTGCTTTGAAAAGTTTGATCTACAATATGTGGCACCATGTTTTTCATGTGTGACATGCCCTGTGCGTCTATGCGTAATGACGCGCTGGCACCGGGACAGTCAGAGGGATGTTATAGATTAGTTTTGTGTTTGTGTTTGTGTGTGTGTGTGTGTGTGTGTGAGAGAGAGAGAGCGAGAGAGAGAGAAGCAACGAGCTTGGAGAGCAGATATCTTTACCTCACCAAGACAGATGGTCAGTTTACTTTTCAGTCTTTCTGTCAGGATTACTGTATTCTATGCATCAAGTTGCTTCTTAATCTGTTTCACTTTGAACTTCCTTTTGGGGTCATAGTTCAACATGGCTGCAAATAATCACTGTTGATCAAGCTGTCGTTTGTTTTCTTGATTAATGTTGTTTGTTCTATAAAATGTCAGAAAATGTTTTCCAAAACCCAATCTGACCAATGTCTTGTTTGGTCTATAAATATAAAAATAGTCATCTTTATGAAGCTGCAATCAGAGAGTTTAGATTTATTTTCAAAAAATTACTGAAACTAATTGTAAAAATATGACAAGTAACTGATGAATCATTGCAGCTCTATAGCTCAACGGTAGTTAGAGACAGCAGTTACGAGTATACTATGTTGAATTCTGCTTCAGGGCATTTATTTGTCAGTTTGTCTCTGTGTTTGTGTGTATGTATGTGTGCGTGTGCGGAACTGAGAGATGGTGATAATCGTGAGAACCAGTTTTTGAGTCCCAGAGGAGATTAAGTTGATCTTTGCTGTAAAAGGAATAGCCTTAGAGTTACATAGATTATAAACACTCACACACACAGACTCCTGTAGTGCACACTGTCCTACCAGGATCCAAAGGTTCTGATCCTCTTAGATGCGATCGAATGTATGGAATGTGCTGTAAAGAGCTTTTATAAGCACACACTTGCTTTGTGAGATGAAAACACGGGTTCCACGTGCGCGCAAAAGCACGCAGGGACATGCATCCAACACATGACGCACGTCCATGTGCAGGAAAGACAGAATCTGAATAAAAGAAAGAGAGCAGAGAGAGAGAGAGAGGGAGCAGTGCTCTGATGATGACAATAACGTCGTCTCTGAGCTGCCTGTGAATCCTTCCCTTTCAGTTCATTACACACACACATACACGTACACACACAGAGTTCTGTCAAAACTGATTAGAGGACATCAGAGTGCCACATTCAGGTCCCTACAGAGCCACAATTCTGTAACAGTGTTCAGAAAAAAAGACCTTTTATGTGCACGGCACCGCCTGAAGACACACAGGACAAAGGAAGAAGAAATGGCAGCCCAACAATCATCTAATGTTGTCTCACGAAATGTTTTTTTTTTTGTAGAGTGAGAAAGTGCAGATGACACTGGATGGTAAAAAGCATTTTGTTTATTTACTGTTTTTTGTAGGATTTGGATTTTACAAATGAGCACCTTGTTGATTATGAAGTAAAACTGATAGGAGTTCCAGAAAAGTAGATTAAGAGCAAAAAAACTGGATCCACGACTTGCAAGATCCCAAAAACTGCACGGAAAGAGAGAAAGAAAAAAAGACCAAGAGATGTGCTTTAGAGAGCCCTGATGCTTTACCCATTAAAACAACAACAACAACAAACAACAACACTCCTGTTCTGAAAATTTGTGCTGCTACTGAGTGGTAGGGTTCGGTTTCAATGCATCGTTATTGAGATAGGATCATCCTCCTAATTTGTGCCATTGCATCCATTCATTTTTTTTCCTAATTTTCAAACTTCAAAGTATAATCTTGTCCAGGAAAGAACTGCAGCTGTTCATTCTTTCTAAGCTGATTATTTAGAGTCAGACGGTTCCTGTCCCAGCATGCACTGCAGCAGAGGCCGACAAACTGTCAGGCCAAATAAATAAAAACCATTTAAATTGATCTACACTATAAAGACCTTCGAAAATCACTGTTTTCTGTAACTGTAACGTTAAGCAAACCTCTGTTAAAACCACTTCCACGGTCTGATTCACTGTTCGAAGACTTTGTGCCAAACACTAAACATGACTTTCTCCTTCCCTTCTTCTATCAGCATGTCACCATTTTCAAATTCCTGTTCACCTCCAACCTCCAAGCAGCAACCTACATGTTAGAAATCTGAACCAAAGATTAAAATCATGCAAAATGGTTGCTTCTGCTTGGTTCTTTTGGTGAATTAGCCATTTTAGTGACAGTGTTTGTCTCCTGTCACTAACTTTGCAGGAGCACCATCACTGCATCCGGGGCTTAGAAACACAAACACAGACACACTTTCTACAGATTATTTGGGAGGGAGAGGAGCCATAATCCTGCTGCAGTAAATTATATAATTAAGCAAAATGAAGTGGACTCTGTTTATCAGTCTGGCAACAGTTTAAAAACCATTAGTTTTAGCAGGTTTCATTGGTGTGTCCTAAACGTTGAGTCGTCATGCAGAGGCCACATCTTTTTGCAGAGAGGAATTAAAAAGTCCAGAAGCAGAGAGAGCTTCCTTGTTGCACGTTGGCACAGGTGGAGGAACCAAACGGCCATCTGTTCTGGATGGAGGGATTACTCCACAAAGAGAGGATGACGATGCTCCAGGCAGTGAACCAGAAAAAAAAAAAGAAACATTTTGACATATTGACACAATGTATGCAACACAATGAGGAGCAGCAGAGAAGGTGGAGGAGCTGCAGGATCAAAAATGAATCCTCTAACAAGTTTCAGGTTCGCTCTGGTCTGAAAGAATCGAAAATGGGCTAAAGAAGTTTGTGGAAAAATCTGACCTGTACACCAAAAATAAAGCAGCGGCAGCAGACTGTGTGTAAAAGATGGATGTTGCAACATCCTTTATTAGTTTGTGGTCTACTGCTTTGAAGCTTTGAGCAACTTATGACACCTTGAGGACACTGATGCAGCTGCCAATCAACAGCTGTCCCTGTCCTAAAACATACCTGCCTCATCGTCTATTTTACTCTGAACTGGGCCATAATTTTTCAAAATGAGCATCATGCTGCATTGAAGCAGACTTGAAACTAGTGATTGGGAGGTAAAGTCATTAAAATGTAAGTAAGAAATGTGCTTATTTTCTAATAGACTTTTTTTGCAATTAGACTCGTTAACTGCAGCCGAGAAGCTATGTTCATTTTTACATACAGTCTATGTGAGTGACAGAAACCTGACGTAAAAAAACAGATTCAGGTTGAAATGACAAAACTAACCACCTTGAACAAAAACCAGAGGATGAGAGGAAGAAGCTGCATGGAAGAGCTGAAGACTAACTGAATAAACTCTGTGTTCTCTGTCCCCCATAACACAGTTACAGTATTTTCAAAATTGAATCAATGGCCAAAAATTGTTTTATTGCTTCTTTACTTTTCTTTTCCACAAAGCTGAACTTTTCTTTTCCTTTCCTGCAGGTACTGTTTCTCAGCCATTATGTTTCCAGTTGATATATGGTTCTCTTTTCAGATTAAAAATTAGTTTGGATTATTAAATTTTTTTGCTATGTCTAGTCACTGTGTTGTGAATGTCTCCAGGAAGTGTTTTGGTAATCAAGCGTTCGACAGACTTTCAGGTGAGGAGTGTGACAAGTCGAGCTGCTGCAGCCATGTTGCCTTCATTTTTTCTTCTGCTTCAGTTCCTCCTATTTGCTCTTTCCACTGAACCGTTACAACAAACAGCAGTAGGAGTTATAGGCGTGTGATGATGAGCGGTTGCCCTAAATGTGTAATCAAATAACACAGCTGACCAACACAGACACACCTGTGGCCTCGCACGAGGAGCTACGTTCATACTTGTTGTTCATTTCAACGTAAAGAATGTCGTTTTGTAACATCCCCAGATGTGTTATTTTCCTGTTAACTGGAACTAAGAGGTTTACTGCTGATTAAATAGCTTATACAACTCACACACACACACACCCACGAGAATACAGCACACATGTGTAAGAACTTTCAAGTAGTTAACGCTTAATGGTGTCTTCTTGTGACATCACTGGTGACCATAGCAACATGGACAATTGGCCCAGTAACGATGAGGCGCACTAAAATTCAAACGTGATGTGGATTAGAGACCTGTAAATCCTTGAAGAATGTCCATCGCACGCACACACACACACACACACACACACACACACACACACACACACACACACACACACACACACACTCTGGCTCCATGGGTTCAGTTCACAGTTGCCTTCTACACTAATAAAGCAGAAAGGCCTCCAGATGTACTTTTATTACCTGAACACTCTCTGAAGACTTTCTCCCCTCCCTCCTCCCCCGTCCCCTCTCACCCGTCTCTCAGGTTCATGAACTGCAGGGTGCCGGCCAGTAAGAGATACCAGCCCACTGAATACGAACATGCTGCAAACTGTGCCACACACGGGGTAAGCATCCGCACATGTCTTCAGAATAAAAAAAAAATCTGTTTTACTGTTTGTGCTGGAAACCTTATGAGCAAGTTAACTCATGCTGAAAGGAGATTTGGTAGACTCAAAGTCTACCAAAAAAGGAGTCCCAAGCCTTGATTACACTTGTGTGTTGATGCTCACATTGACAGCGACGGACACCTAAGGATGAGTAGTTGTTGTTGTCAGACTGGTAATTATACGTTTCTCCTGCTTTCCCTCATCCCCACCCTCACCCCAACCAGTTGAGGCAGATGGCTGCCTTCTCTGAGCCTGGTTATGTCAGAGGTTTTCTCTTTTTGGTTCCTTCCCATTGTCACTGACTGCTTGCTCATAGGGAATCCAAAGGCAACTTTCGATTGTTGGGTTGTCAGTTTAAAATTCGTACGGTCTTCATTTTACTATGTGAAGTGCCATGATATGACAAATGTTGTGAATTGGCCCTATATCAATTAAACTGAATTCAGTATGTGAAGATCCACTTGGCATAAATTTTGTCATCTCTCCAATCCCGCAAAAGTCCATGTGCACTCTTCTACACACGGCCCAAAATCTGTGTCTGTATGGTGACTACACTACAAAGACAATAGTCCACATGCTGGGCAGTAGTGTGCATGCTTGTAATACATCGATCTACTATGCATGTATGCAGTGAAGTTTCGAACAGACTAGATAAAGAGCAAAAACAGTGTGTCCATGGTGTTCATAGTTGTCTGTGTGTACGTCTGCACAGGAGCATAATCATGACTCTTTACTACATCCCTTGTCCGTTGGAGTCCACTGGAAGGACTCGGTTCCATGCATGCACAGGTGATCGTATCTACGTACTGTGATCGTTAGATTCGTACTACAACACAGAAAAGCCGTCTGTGCCATTGCACTTTTTACAGTATAAACCAGCTAGTTACAGATTGGCCTGTAGCACTGTGTTAATGTGATTATTCCTGAGGTATGTCAAGCGCAGTGGGCAGACATGATGCAGTAACAAGTTGCACATGTTGGTCTCTTGTCGACAGGCGGAAAAGCAAGAATCAGCTTTAACACCAGCCTGAAGCTCGATACAAAGGGGAAAAGAGACAAACTGAACAAGCAGAGACAGGGCATTGTCTCCCAATTCTTAAAGTTGTGGTCTTTTTGGGGGCATATTTATACATAAACAAGGCGTATTGCACATTCCTCCTCGTATTCACTCTCTTGAAACAAAACATTACTAATGTTTTACAGGACTGTCGTTGCCGCTTGGCAGGAACAGACAATGGCTTCATTGTCATCTCATGATTCAGATGACTGCATTTGACCATAAACTACAAACCATTAATAAGTAACCCGTGTGTGAACTGTGACACCACTAAAGAAAGGACGTTTTTTTTCACGTTCGCTCTGTCCCCGTGTAGCGAGTTTGTCAGTTTAGAGAGGCCTCTGGAAAGATGGAGGGGATTGTGAGGAATGAGGCAGAATGAGGAGGATTTTTGGCTGTGCCATAGAGGCAGTGAGATAATCTGTTCGTCAGCCTGTAGTTTTCTCAAATCTGCTGTAATCCCTGTGTGCTCCGGCCCGAGAGAGAGTGAATGAAACAGCCGGACAGAAGACAGAAGAAAGACGAGTGAAAACATGGACGCAGTGATTTTAAAGCGTCAAATGTTTTCTGTTATCAGATACATCTATTAATTTATTCACTTCAGGTTCAATGTCAATTAAAGTGATTTAATGTCGAAAATACAGTTTAAAAAAAAGGGTATTGGTTGGACTGGAGTCATCAGGAGACACGGTGATGTACAGCCGTGTGCGTCATAACTATGGAAAATGATGTCATGTCTCCTGATGACCTAAAATTTGTGTCCATATGGCAACTATGCTACAAGTACACACGACTGCAGAGCATTCACAAATTACTTAGATCTACTGTGCATGTATGCAACAGAGTCTTTCAAGCAGACTAGAAAAATAGCATAGTGGTAGTATAGTAGCAGTTTTAGACCCGGATAGTAGAAGGTTGATGGTAGACTTTCTGTGTACACAAGTGGTCGCATTGTGTATGTTTTGTCATCTCCCCAAGTGCCAAAGAGTCCACATCAGGGGTGGGCAATCCTGGTCCTCGAGGGCCACAGTCCTGCATGTTGTAGATGTTTCCCTCTTCCAGGATCGTTATCAGGCTTCTGCAGAGCTTGATGATGAGCTGATCACTTGAATCAGGTGTGTTAGAAAAGGGATACATCTAAAACATGCAGGACTGTGGTTCTCGAGGACCAGGACTGCCCACCCCTGGTCCACATGAACCCCACCACAGACATCGCCTGCAGCCCAAAGGTTGTGTCCATGTGCGACCATATCAACCATATCTACCTTGCATGTATGGAACCGCCGTTCCAATCAAACTTCTGCAAACTAGAGAAGAACAACAATTATGCATCTGTGGGTATCCACAAGTACATTGAGATATATTATCTATTACTCTGGATAGAGCCAGCCTCACTGTGTCGTCCTGTTTTTAGTCTTTGTGCTTAGCTAATTAAGCCAGCTGCTAGTGTTGTTTACTCCCATCAATGTATTTACAGTCAAATTCATCAGATCCTCAACATTAAAGCAAAGGTCTGTTACCTACAATGTTAAACTGCAGGGTAATCTAGAGGTTGTTGTTTTGTTGTGGATTTAGACAAAAAAAAGAATATCAAATAATGTCAAGAAACATGAATAGAAAATTAAAATAACTACACAATACATCAGAAAAGCTAAACAACAAGAGTGTGGATCTATGGAGGAAGCTCTGCTCAACCAAAAGCACATTTTATTGATTTTTTTTTTGTATCACTGAGAAGCACCTATACAATAAAAATGTGTGTACTGTGAGGAAAATGATAATAATTTGTGACTGATGTTTTCTAGCTGTGGATCCTCCCCAGTCTGGTGGGCGGGTCTGTGCTCTACTTCCTGTCTGTGGACCAATGGCACTGCGTTGCTGCCTGGCTCTATGGGAGTGGTCTCACGGGCCTGTTCATCACCTCAACGCTCTTCCACACTGCTGCCTGGAAAATCAGCCACCTCCGGTGTGTGTTTGTGTGTCTGTGTTGCACAAAATGCGGGTAGGAATTTGGCAGATGTGCATGTGTGTGTGTTCACGTGGTGCTCTGGTAGATTTAGAACACATGCAGACATCGAGTACGTCAACCAACACAGCTAGAAGACCAGACATCAGGCGACAGATATGGCATGGTCATGAAAGTGTATAAGAAAGGGCATCACTTGCATATTATCCTCATTCACCCTGGAGATTCCTGCACTGGGACCCCACTGTGTCTGTTATTAGAATGCATCTGGAGGTTTCTCAAAGGAGTGGCCACGTGGATATGTAACAGATAAGGAATTGGATACTTCCAATTCTTATTTTGCAGTCATGTTGCTAACTATCTGTGCATAGACTAATACTGGTGCAGTTCCCATTTTGGTTATTTCGGTGACCACTATTTAAAACAGCCCAGGAGAAGAGATGCTGTGGAGTATTTGAGGGGGTAAAGTTCACCTATAGGCAAGACATCCATAAATCAACACGGAAATTTCTGTTCCTATGTAGTGATAATTAGTAAATTACAGCTTATTATACAATAAAATGTGTTTTGATTACTACTCGATGAGTTGCTCTAAAGATTAGAGGTCAAGTTCTATAGTGCAGCTTTATGTACATTAATGTCTCTGCTGCAAATACCCCAACGTCAAAATCTCCCTAATAGGAAAAAAAAACTTTATATGACAGAAAACAATTTGACTTTAGTAAACAGATCAGGCTTTCATTTGGCAGAGTTGTATTTGAGAACTTTTGAATCAGGTTCAGGTTCATGAGGGGAAACGACTTCCAAGTAGCAACCTACCACACGGAAAAAATTGAATCGTGCCCTTCTTGTTTTTTGTTTTTGTTGCGGTGGATTATCAATTTTAATAACAGTGCTCATCGCCTTTCATGCAAATGTTCCCCCACAACTATTCCAAACATCACCATTTTGAGGGAACACCTTGACCGCATTCTTTGCTTAGTAGTAGGACAACTGTGACTGGCTTAAAGCAAAAAACAAAACACAATGATAGTGGTGCAACCAGACCTGAGGCTGTTCATTAAGGCCTCATAGTTTTGCTTTACGGAAATTTTAAGAAACAGTCCACGAATTAGGTGTTAAAAGTCAAATGAACCTTTTTTCTGTAGTTTTTAAAAAAAAAATCTAAACAGAGGGTTGAAGGACAGAAGGTGCCTCTAGACAGATGTGTGATTTGTGATGTTGAGCTACATGAACACAAACTGACTTTCACTGCTTTGACAGTATAAAAATGTTTGACAATTTAAATGAAATCTTCTCTGTTCATCTCAGAAAGTTATTCAGGTAACAAATCCAGACTAATATGTTCCTGCTCATTCTGTCGTTGTTGTCTAAAGAGACTCAGGATTTATTTTGTCATTTTACTCCATAGCATGAACTCATTTAAAATCATTATATTGACTATATTTACATTTTTACATGTACATATAGGGGGTTCCCTCCTGTACTTTGGGCTCAAGAACATGTCAAATGACCAAAGTAAAGTAAACTCACTTTGATGTATAAAGAACAGAGATCTGGACTACTATTTCAATTCTCCTACAAGCCTGGATGATTTTTAGTTCAAAGCTATGTGTCCTCCTAAAAGTCATACGACAGTGAGGGTCAAAACGCTGAGCGGTTATTGTGATACTGCTGGGTTTTATTAACATTCTTGACTAAGAATGTATTCATATTGTACAAACAACCACCAAACAGACACAACAAGCACTGTTTTCTTTAATGAAGGACAGAGTTGGAGGAATGTGTGTTTTTTTTAAACAAACTCGTAAAAATTCCAGGAGACGTAAATCCTTGGATGATAATATTTCTGCAGTCTGGATCCTGTTTATTTAGGAATTCTTGATAATGAACAGAATCTGCTTTTTTATGGCAAATCCTTTTTACCATTTATGTATTGCAGATATCTGTAATTAAATGATTACTAGTCAAAAAACCCACCCAATAAACACTTTCATTACAGATGTGAGCATCTGAATTACAACCAGCTCTAACTCCAGTTTAAGAAATCCACAGTTTTATTCCAGCTAGTCCTACTTGTGGTCCAAGATATCTTCAGTTCTCCTCGTTTCAAGATATCTACATTGTCCTTTTTTAGATTCTTAAATTCAAGTCTGAAGTAGTCAGAATGCTGCTGCAGATATCTCAAATTGTAGATATCTTCAGCTGGAATTTTGTCCAGTCAAGTTACAGATATACTCACTTAGAGCTCTGACAAGATAAAATGATGTCGTAGATATCTGTAGTTACATCAGAAGCTTCTGCAAGTAGGAGGAAGATGGAAGCTTGCTTTTCAAACATACTATGGTAACTGTTAACAAGTTGTTTTACTGACGCATCAGAGCCGCCTGATACCAAAGCTCTTGTAAATTTTTAAATTTACAAGACTCCAGCTCTTCACAAACTCCTCACCGAGGAGTTCTTGCTATTTCACAGCGTTTTCTAACCATCTTATCCACTAAAGCAGTTGCCATTTACTGCTGCTGAAACTGTTTAGAAGCTTTGCTGGACTAATATCCAATGGGAAGCCTCACATGAGCAGCACCACGGATGACAATTTGTGATGTTTGAAATAACTGCAGCTTCACATGGAAATACAGATACCTCTCACTTTTGTTTCAACCGGTCAGAATGTTTTAATGTCTGGAATTTAACTTCTAGATAGTCAAACTCCTATTTACTAAATGTTAACTAACTTCCCATAATATTTTTACCCCAAATGCAGATCTAGTTCTGTAGTAGAAATGAGCTCTTGTGTTTTGTGTCTCTGTGTAGGACAGTGGAGCAGCGTTTCCACATGTGTGACAGGATGGCCATCTACTTCTTCATCGCCGCTTCCTACTCTCCCTGGTGGGTCCAGTGTTATAAATTATACGCAATCTGAGGGACAGCAAAGCTGGTTAACAACATCCCAGTGATCACACCGCAGTGATGTGTGTGACATGTCTCCTCAGGTTGATGCTGAGGGAGCTGGGGCCCTGGGCGTGCCACATGCGCTGGCTAATCTGGGTCATGGCTTGTATTGGATCCATGTATGTCTTCTTTTTCCATGAGAGGTAACACGGTCTCTCTTCGTGTCTCTGCTCACCGGTTTGACACAGTTAACCTGAAACCAAACCCCCACCCACCCTCAGGTGTTTACAGCAAACACTTGACGAGTGTTTGAAGCAGAAACAGTTACGACGATAAAAGGAGATGTCGTCTTTTCATGTCCCAGTTTTCTACCTGCAGGTACAAGCTGATAGAGCTGCTGGGATATGTCACCATGGGGGCTGTTCCTGCTTTGGTCATTCTGTCCATGGTAAGCTCAAATAAGTGTTGTCTCTCTTGGCTTCTAAAAAAAGCTTTCTTTAGCAAGTCCTTCCACGGCAACAGACTTCCTTCTATTGTTAGTGAAGCAGATGGTCGTTGTTAAAAGAACCAAACTGAGGCCTCCTTTTGTTTTAGCCCACAATCTACGGACACATCTAAATATCATTTCTGTTTTCCAAAGCACACGACTTACATGGGCTTAAATTAGAGTAAGAGAGACTCAAACTCAACACTTCACCTTTGTGTTTTTGTGATGTGGTTCTCTAGTCCTTGGGTTCCAACTGAAATATCTCAACATTTGTGTTACCAAATACGTTCACGTATGGTCTGGGGTGTTCCCGGACCCTACATAGTAATGTCTGATCACCTCTCACAAACAAAACTTAAGCCTGTTAGAGAGCAACACACATACTCATTAAACTGGAGTTACACTCAGCAACTCATGTTTCTTAAAAAGGACCCCAAACCTACGATATACAAAGAAACAAGGATTGGGCCTACAATAGAACCCTGAGGACTCCCACAAGCAAGTGGGGCTGCAGTTGAGAATATTCTCCCAAGTAAAGCAAACATTTTCTGTCAGATATAGCTTGAACCATCATACATTGCGGAATGAAGGTGTTAGGAACGTGAAATTTCTCAGTGATGCACTTTCTTTAAAGACAACTATTGAAGATAATGTGGCTAAAATATGCAAAACATGGTCTAGCATCCCTCCAGTCCAAAATGTAAAAGTATTCACCACAGCTCTATTTTTTGGGCAAATACTGTTATTAATATTATTTTAATTAATTAATTAATTAATTAGTTTATTTTTTACATCAAAGCATCTGACTATGTGTCTGATGAAGGTCAAGGACCAAAACATTGCATTAATACATTTATGATAAGTTAGACAGTGTGGGAGTCTGTTTTTGAACAGTTACGTTTGACATTGGTTGTGTTAAACGTGCTCTAGCAGAAACTTTGATCTGATTTGTTTGAGCTGCAGATGGTTTTATCTCCTAACTCTTCCACTGGATATTTTACAGGTGGAGCGTGCAGGTGTGTGTGAACTTGCCATTGGAGGCGTTTTCTACGTGGTGGGCATCGTCTTCTTTAAGAGTGACGGCCTCGTCCCGTTTGCCCATGCCATCTGGCACCTTTTTGTTGCAGTCGGAGCAGCCATTCATTATTACGCCATCTGGAGGTACCTGTACTTGCCTGGGCCAGTGCTGCAGACATCGAGGTGACTGGATGCTGTCATCTGGGATTACATGTTTCCATACCGAGTGACTGATAAAAGTCTATTTTAGTCATTGCATCAACTACCACTAACTTAGATACCTCCAGGGATGGTGCTGATGATCTGACTGCTAAAGATCAGAGGAAATTCGCCTCAACTGGGACCAAACACTTTGTCTAATCTAAATCTGTTGAAAATGCCAGTTTTTTAATATCTCGCCTCACTAGACCAAACTTAAGCAAAAACATGATTCTAAGGCTGCTGACATTGTTATAGACAATCACACTGCCTTATAAGTGACAGAGACTCTTTGGGTGTGAACCTTAACTTGTGTTCATCACCTCGAAAAGTGGTGTTTACATAGTTGCCCTACGTTCAGTTACAGGATATAGTTTTAGAAATGAAGACTGATAACACTCATATCTGCAACAGAGAACTGTGTAAATGTGCACATTCCTATCCATCATGCAGTATCATCACAGAGGAATCTGACTGAACACAGATTTATTATCCAGTGTGACCATGACCCTTAAATATACAAAGTCTTAAACTATACTCACCCATAAGAACAAAGAGTCCTGCAACAGGTGGTATAACCCCCAAAGAGATCTTAATCACATGAAGGGACAGAAGACATCGAGTTGTCCAATATGTTATGTGCAACCTACCGAGCAACGACCATGACACTGTGGGCAAGTGTGTTGAGGAGACCTGGAGCTGTTTTAAAAGCAAAGGTCGATCACTTTTAGTGCCTATTGAATATCTTTGTCATTAGCCAGACAAAGGAGACACCAGCATATCACTGCCTCGACACTAAACTAGTAAATCAGCTGCTTCACGTTTAATATGCAGACATAAGAGTGGCATTGATCATCATAAACTATCTTTTCAAGCGTCTTCTTCTCTTGAACTTAATTGACGACTGTTTCCTTTCAAGTGATGTACCAAAACAAGCAATCCTTCATGTTGGTGCTCACAGCTACAGTCGTGTAGTAAAACTCACAATTAGGCTGCTTTTATTTGACTTTTTGTTCATTTTTAGGCTGAAAAATTAGCCCCAAACTAAAAGAAAGTTTATTCAGGAGCAGTTTCTTTTAAGTTGTTGTGGATTTTGCCAATCAGACTTGAAGATAAACTTCATTGATTGATTCCTCACTGGGGAAATTTAAATGTTACGCGACACAGCATCATATCCAGGTAATATCAATCAGCCGTTAATGAGAAGATTGACTGCAAATTATTAAGATAACGATCAAATACCAAGTTGATAGAAGTGGCTTGATTGTGAATCTGCTGCGATTTTATTTGTTCTCGAAAACATCTAAGACCACTTTGATGAGTCAGATGTTACAATCACACTAAATGTCAAGGCGTTGTGCTTTTAGTATTTTGTTCAGACGGCTCTAATCGCCAGTTGTTTAATCAAAGTGGTGCACTCTTTATCCACGAGCACTTTTCTATCAACAACAGCGACATATAATGTTGAATTCCTGAGTGTCCTGTGAGTATGACAGAATTGGATGGTTGTGTTACACAGGTAGATTATATATGCAAATTTACATTTTTATTTTTATAATTTTTGATTTTATATATTTCCACAAGCACTGTATTGATAACAGTCTGAGGATGTTCCTAAACTCTGGTAGTTCAACTGTTGTTTTTACTTTCAGAAAACACTTACTCAGGTAGTGAGCATTTATATTTTTTCTTTTTTCTAAATCAGATGATCTATTTTGTAAAAAAAAAAAAAAAATTCTATATCTGTGAAATCACTGTATTAAAGAAGAGACTCTATATTGACTGTAAAGGATTTCTGTACTTTCTGAATAATCATGAACACCTTCAATCACAAAATGTCATTTATTCACAAAAACAATGTGCAAAAATCAAACAAGGTCGATGTTAGAATAAGTCGATTTTTTAAACTGATGTGTCTGCGAGTGCAAGATGATGATGAAGTGTGTGTGTGTGTGTGTGTGTGTGTCACTGAGAGTGTGTGAGGCTGGTGAGGGCTCGTAGCTGCAGCGGCATGGCCACGTTAGTGTCTCTGTGCCACTGCGGTGTGGTGATGTGGGGAGATGGGGTCAGGATGCTCTGAGCCACACCGGGAGCCTTCAGCAGTGACCACAACTCCTCGCCTCGGGTTACTATGGCAACAAGGTCCTCCTCATCAGAGCACCAGGGAACAGATCCGCCTCTGGTTACCGTTCTCAGCTTGGAGAGGAACAGAGACACCCTAAAACAGACACAAACACACAGTTAGATTACAGATGACAGTATGAACCCAAACAAATCAAAAAAAAAAAAGAAAGAAAAAAGAAAGTCATTTACCTGGGTATGAGGTCATGTGACCGTGATGCTAGCTTTGCAAGAGCGCTCATTAAAGTGGTGATGACTCTCGGGGCGGGGCAAACCGCTCCAGGAAGACTGCCAGACGAAGTGATCTCAAACAATACCGCCTCCAGTGTTTCAAAACAAGTCGTGATGAGTCTCACAGAGCAGCGACTGTCACATGACACAGAGAGGTATTCTCCCAGCACCCACACCTGAAAACCAGCAAAGTTTCAGAGTCGAGTTTTGGCACATTTTATACTGTTTTTCAATGATGCTGAGTTTTAACAAACGAATCAAATATGACAGCCAGAAAGGATCTTTAAGTGCTCCTCTCGGCAAACACACAAAGTCTTTACCACGTGTGTGTAGATTTCTTCTTTGCTGTACACGTTGCCAGGGATTCCTGCAAACTCCAGGAGCTCGTGAGACTGGTCCACCACCAGAGAGGGGTGGAGCTTGCACAGCCTCAGCAGATGGCAGCTGAACACCCTGCAGAAACGGTGAAGACGGATGGAGTGACGAGGAGATCAGGGTGAAAAATAATCTGAACTAATAGCAGTTTACCAAACAGTCCACATAACTATCAGTCTACTTTATTTTTATTAATTATTAATAGATGTGTTATTGTAGAGCAAAAAGAATGATAAATTGTGTCTTTTGCTCTTTGGGATGCTAATGGACCAATTTGGTTCCTAAAATGTGGCAAAAGCCTTCCCTTCATCACAAAAGTGCTGTTGCTTTTTTATGACCATCTGTTAATGCGTCTCCTGCAGTACAGACTTGTGACTAGTAACCAGTGACTTGTAAGATTGCTGTTGTAACTTTTACAGAAGGGTGAGGCAAGTGACCATTCAGTCATGAAGCTGACATGTTCAGGTGGTGTCAGATTAATGGAAAAGAGAGCATGTCTGAAAGCGGCTACCGACAGAGCCTTTAAGACAGAAAACATCAGTTCCGGTTGTTTTTAGGTTTACCTGTGTATCTCTTTGATGTATGTGGGGATGTTGAGTAGGACGCAGCTTCTCTCCAGCATCACCAGAATCAAATGTGCTAAAAGTTTCTCATCAGCCACCTAGAAAAACAAATATGATGTAGTTTTAAACATCCAGTATTTACCCACAGCTGTGCAACTTAATGAACATACAGCAATTACAGTTGTACTGAATTTGTAAAGAAGTCAAATCTCTTCACCGTAACAATTGTGTTGAAGTAAATGTGCAACAGCACAGGGATGGTCTGGGCACACTGAACAACTCTGGGCCAGTCGGCAGCCTCAGTTAGCAGATCGTGGAGCGTGCTCAGTCGGTCAATGGTGTCACCTGAAGAGGAAGATGCAAAATTAGGGTGGTTCCATCCACTATGTTTCCAGAATAAAAGCTGCTTGACCCAGCCCAGGTTTAAAAGGTACAAAACAGTCTGCGAAAATGACAGTTTTAACAACCATAGGCTAGATTTCTTGAAAAAATTATTACTGTTGCTTTATGTGAACAATTCCCATTCCTCCATGCAAAAGGAGGAGATACACA
This sequence comes from Stegastes partitus, assembly GCF_000690725.1. NCBI lineage: Eukaryota > Metazoa > Chordata > Actinopteri > Pomacentridae > Stegastes > Stegastes partitus. Next base: position 102,294 of record NW_007578145.1, on the reverse strand, counting down.
CTCCTATGTTATTGCTCCATCAAACTAATTTCATTTATTGGCATGAATGAAAACTTCTGAAAAGATATCACCAGCAGATTAAACCACAATCTTAAAAGGCATTTTAACATTTGAGGAAATGTTTCATTTTCTTGCTGGTAGTTGACAAGACTGACACCTCCCTCATATCTGTGCATCTCTGAGTATGAGGCTTATGTCTGGGAAAAGGAGGATTTCTCAAAACGTCACATTATTTTCCTTTACTTCTGTGACTGTCAGTACCTGATCCTGCCTCCGCTCGAAGCATGAAGAGGAAAAGCCCTCGAAAAGAGGGGTTTCGAAATGCATCTAGTGACAGGAGGCCGCGGCCGCCGGGCTCAGAGATGGGCAAACACGTAGATCTGCAACATACACAGAGACTCAGTGAGGCGGAGATATAAACTGTGAATGCAGCGGTAGGCTGTTTTGCTCCTGTGTGTTCATGAACCTTAGCTGCAAGACCAGCGTAGCGGAGAGACACGGCAAATCCAGTAGAGTGTGGAGCAGCTCCACTGCAGTCGCAGGTGTAACCAGAGAGGGCAGCAGATCCACAAAGTCATCCACGACTGCTGGACTGTCCCAGGCTAAAAACTACACAGACAGAGAGATTGTGTGAGCAGAACACAGCGTTTCCCACAATAGTCTACAGCACTTGTGTGAGATATAAGATGCACAGTCAATAGTTTGCACAGGTTTCCTCACCTTCAACAGGTTTGGGAAGAAGTGTGTGTACTGCGGAACTCGAAGTTGAAGTTTCTCGAGGTTTAGCCGCAAAAAACGTAGAAGCTCGTGTGCCAGGAAAGGGTCGTTAAAGAGCACAGCAGGAAACTGGCCCAGCACCAGCTTCCACACACTCTCACAGTCCAACGCCGCCATCTCACCTGCACAGATTCAAGTGCACATTCAGGCTTTTTATGCTTATGTATGCAGACTAACAACAATTTACAAGTAACAGTATTGGAAAGAGACCTTGCTCTCCGTTCTTATGTTGTAGTGAAACTATACAGCAGTTATGAGCACATATGATGAGGATGCATACCGTGGTTGAGGTAAAACTGTGCTATGGGCAGCAGGACTCTGGCAAATGACAGATCTGGGCTGAGGCGACCAAAGAGGGCTTTAATGCAGGGAAATGTTCTGAAGACCAGCGAGGCGTCTTCAACACACACACAGTCTAGGATGCACACTGCCTCCACCAGACACTAAGAGAAGAAACAAGACAAGCACGATGAGGAAATGAGCATAAAAGCTGGTTTACAGTGTTGTATCAGCTCCAACATTAAAACCACCGACAGGTGAAGTTAATAACTTTAATTATGTTGTCACAATGTGACGTTCTGCTGGGAAACAGTGGCTCCCAGCACTGATGTAGACGCCACTTTCAGACGTTTGCTCCTTCCCACTAATCTGACAGCACAAGTCTGCTTCATGTCTGAATGAGCACCCTGCTGCTCACTTTTCTGTCAGGTCAGGATAGACACAGTAATGTCTCACTTTTAAAATAACATAAGTCTGAACCACATTAACAAATAGGCCGGACAAGATCTCAACAGACTTCTTCCATATTTCAGCACCAACACTAGTTCATAACCATCACAGAGAGCAAAGGACACACCTTTCTCATTCACTTTTTTCCACAATTTCACATCTTTTACAAACTAAAATGACCATAAAAATAGAACTATAGTTGAGACAATAATGAATTATCAGTAATGAATGTAAACTGGGTTTTACTTAAAACGTTAAACGGAGCAGAGGTTTTGTTTGTTGTTTCCAGCTGTTTGTAGGAATCTTTCCTCTAAGTTTATTAAATACCTGCAGCATCAAACAGCAGCAGGAGCCACTGACACATGTGGAACAACAGCAGTAACTTTGGTAATGACTCAAAATTAAAATTAATCCTTAGTCAGTGCCAAGTGTTTGAAACAGATTTAAACCCATAAAATGTATAAGACTTAGACATGCAGTATTCTTACTTTTTAGGCTTTTTTGTTCCAGAAACTGAACCAGTGTATAAACGTACAGTGTTTTACAATAATACACAAGCTCACCGCTTTTTGCAGTTCTGTGTCCGTCTTCTTTTGTGCCTCTAAAGGAAAAAAGAAGAAGACACATCAGAGCACACACTTACACAGAGTAAACGACAACATACAGATTCCTGAGATGCATATCCCTGTTATGCAAGCAACTCTACAGCGTGGCTCATTTCTCTCTCACATAATTGCAGTGTAACGTGCGCACACACTCACTGCGATCGCTCTGTTCGATGAGGCGTTGGCAGTATTGGAAAGCCTTTTCTCTCAGACGCTCCTTTGGAGGCAACAGTCGGCTGGAGGAGGAGGTTGCTGAAACCATAGAAACCACTGACCCATCCACCTCTGAGCGGTCATCTGTGACAGAGGAACAGATTTGTGAACCTCATATAAGCCTCCATCCGTGTTAGGAATGCTCCTCTCCCTGACTACGTGTTGAGCTCTTCTCTGCAGAAAGGTGGATATTAATCTTACAGTTTTGTTTGTCTCTTCCGTATCGTCTGGAGAAGTCAAACATCAGTGACTGGAGGCAGACTTGTAGGTTCAACTTTGAGTTTAATTTATTTGTTTGATTGAAAACACATTAAAAGGACATTCAATTAAAAATCGCTAACTTGTACAAGTGTTAAAGGAGTTGTCTGTCTCTAAGTGTAGCCCTGTGATAGACTGGTGACCTGTCCAGGGTGTCCCCTGCCTTCGAAAATTTTAGGATAAGTCATGGTCTTAATTGTTGTTACGCCTATTTCCTGTTTTATTTTGTAATTCTCCATCCTTGTGTGTCTCTTGTTATTTTACTTCCTTTCTTTGTCTGCTTCCCTCCTCTGTTGATTTCCGCTCGCTTGTCTTGTGCCAGTTGGTCCTGTTCTGTCCTCCTTCTGCCACCTTGTCGGATTACCTACCTGTTCACTTCCTTCCTGTTTTGTCTCCTGTTCATCAATTACTAATGTGCCAGCTCTACATTCAGCCTGTCAACAGCCTGCTAATTTCCTCCCAGCTCCAGATCCAGCTTGTTACCAAACTCTTTCTCGGCCGACTTGCCAGCTCCAAAGCTAACCAGCCACGAGGCTGCTAACTTCCATCCTTGATTGCTCTGTTCCAGGCAATTTTCCAGTGGGCTTACACTGATTGTTTCCTGCCTGATCCTGCTACCCAAGATTCCCAGTGGCTCTGGTCTTTGTCTGTTCGTCTCCGTGCATCTGAGAAGGTCTCCAATGCCTTGTCTGTTCCTGTCCCTGCTTTTGAGACGGCCACAGTCCCTTCTTCTTTTCTTGTCTCTGAGAGGGCCTCCACTGATCTGGAGTGTACACCTCTGTCTGCCATCATCAAGCCCAGGGCCCTGCCACACTCAGCTGATGCCACTCCTGCTCCAGAGTCAGAGTCAGCGGACACTGCCCATCCTCCAGAGCCCAAAGCTTTAAGATTAGCTTGCTATTAACGATGAGATGTGATTGAGACAGTGGCTACAGCATGACTAAACAACTGTTGGAATGATATCAGAACATAGCAAAGTAGTAAAATTAGGCATGAGAACCACTAACATCCAATCACCAGAGTGTTCAGAGGAAACACTCAAAGGTCACGAATGCCATAACCTTGCTTGCTACACATGCTATTTGCACACAACATGCAGCTCTGTGGCACGTGTAGCTGGTTTAGTACACAGTTCTGAAAGTGGCCGCTGACAGAGCGGTTAATTCACCACAGTGATCCAGTCACTTTTAAGAATTCATTAGGAAATTTAAATGAAAGCAAAAAAAAACGTGTGAAAGTGGAGGTTAGAGATCGCAGACGAGGATTTCTGGCTGGAGATTGATTGATCAAGTAGAGTGGTTAGTCATTATTATGATAAGTGTTGGAAGATTATCAGTCCTGCCCTGGTGTTAAACAGAAGATGTAGGAGTTAAGGTTATGTCCTGCCTCTTAGATGCAGGTGCATGCAGTGACAAACTCTCACATCTTACCATTAGAAAAGGAGTGGGAGAGGCTGAGCTGTAACCTGTTTGCTGAAGATAATGAAAACACAGAGCAGGTCATCTGAGACGGGTGATATGAAGGAATCGCAGCCTTCGTCATTCACAGTTTGCGTCAGATGTTCCTCAACAGACCAAAATTCACTTATTTGTTGTTTATTCATTTTTCTAGGAGGCGGATTATTGAGGTAATAAGGGTGAACAGAGCTTTAGAGTCATTCATTTATAAAATATAACAAAAGCATGGGGACGGTAAAGGATTGTGGTCTGCATGAACTGTAGGGTCATACCTGTTTCTGCGGTGGTGTTGCCATTGGAAGCAGAGTGGGAGGTAAGAAGCCAATGGTGCAGCATGGAAAAGGAATAGACGTTCATCCACTGATCTTCAGTGAAGCCTTGTCCCACACACAGTACAGTGAAGAAATCCCCTGACACCGTCCCATCCAGCTCTGCTATAGGCACCGGCTGACAAACAAACAGAGGAAACAAGTTAAGAAATACACAAACTGATCCCTGCATTGTACATACTTTTTACACCGTTCTCAGCTCAATGTAATCTCTACAGGCTGAATATGAACACAGATTGGTCACCTGACGGGATCTGGGCCCTGTGAAGAATCTCCCTGAGGAAGCTCCACCTCCCTGTACGATACTCGCGTAACGCAGCCAGTCGACAAGCTTTTTATTCAGGAGGGTCATGTGATCTATAACCAGCCAAGAGCGGAGAAAGGTCTGTGTGAAAACCTCCCATAATGCATAGAACTTAAAAACAAACATGAATTCTGAGCTGTCTGTTCGAGCTTTGATTTTGGTGAGCTGGAAACCAACTGTCACCTTCAGTGAGGCACTCTGGACTGTGTGTGAGGACGCTGTTGAGGACCGGAAGGACGTGCATGAGCGAGTTAGCCGACCCTTCAGATGGCCGGTTGTCCAGACTGCGAAGGAGCTGAGCACAGACAGATGAAAGATCGGCTCTGGTTCCGGCCTGTTGGGGTCAAAGTGTGAGAGAGAAATGAATTAATGAATCCATCTGAACACTGATAAATGTCTGCAGCCGTTAATATGGTATCCAACAGTGTTTATATATTAATTGGCATCAAACTATGTTTACTCTGGAATTCTCTTAGATTGTGGTACTTTTTGCTTTTATACCTTAAACTCTTTTACTGTTGAAGGGTTTTAACAAAAATCAATGTGCTAATTTATCTCTGAACCCCAAAAGACACCAGCAGGTTTGAAAAGAAAGTAATCTTGCTCAAATTACACCATTTATCAGAGCCAGAAACCGCAGAAACTGAAATAATGACCACATCTTCAACTTTTTACTGTTCATGAATTAATAATGTGGATTTTGTGGATCAATGAGGATTTTCAATGTGACTAAAAATCATGTGTAAAAATTTAAGAACTTTTCAGCTGAATGTCTGAGTTTAAACAGAGCAGAGAGGAGACAAGTATGGAGACAAATTAAAAATGTAAGCAGTAAAATGTCACTATAGTACTTTTTTCCCAGTATTTGTAATGCCTGTGGACATTTGGAAAAAATAGTTTGTAAAATAAAATAGACAATAGAATCTCACAAGTGTTTCAAAATCATGATGAATGAGGCTTCACAAGACTGTTTAGTGTCTGGCTACCTTTGAGAGCAGCAGAGCAGCGGTCTGGCTGTTCAGTTGACCGACGTTCTCCTGGATGTAGTTCAGTTCCTCACCAGACAGGGGCGCCATCTCTCTGAGTACAGCAGAGCTCAGCACCTGCAGCTGCTCTACCGGTGACGACAGGAGTGATAACAGCCTCGTCCGAAGCTCTGAAGGCAGCCTGTGTTGACGACAACAGAGGAGACATTAAAGGTCAGAGAATAAAAGCTAATGCTGGATATTTATTACATTTGACCTAAAAGAAAAATTAAAAAAAAGAAATCTATGGTACAGTGCAAATCAGATGCTCTTTTGTTAATCAGATCTTTGTCAACTATCTTGTATGTCTTGTATGTATCTTGTATGTATCTAATATGTTAAAGGCCACACATAAAAATGATTACAAATGTATGAAACTGAGAGGAAGTTGCTTTGTGAAGTGTAGAAAACGCAGCCCAGATGGAAAGACTGATGACTGAGCAGCTAAAATTTCAGACTGAGATTCTTTCTGAACAACTGAGAGCAATGAGTGCTTTTAAGAAAGAGAAGCAAGAGGATGGAGAAAAAGAAAAAGGAAGAGATTGACAGCAAAGAAGGATAGCATGTGAA
>NW_007578145.1:91781-95667 GCF_000690725.1 Stegastes partitus | reverse complement strand
AGGCAATTTAAGACTTAATAGCTGAGTTTCACTATTAGATACCAACAGTGTCATTTCAACTAATCTGTGACTCTGACCATTTAAAACCACAGTTAGAGATATCCATAATTCATTTTGGACGAGTCAGATATCTCAAACAAAAATAAGACTAGTTTGAATTGCCGTGCATGACGCCGCACATGTAAAGTTTCCCACGGAATATTGGTCCAGCGAAGCATTTCAACAGTTTCCGTAGACGTAATGGCAGCTGCTGCGTAGGATAAGATAGTTAAGAAAACGCTACGAAACAGGAAGAGCTGAGTTTGTAGAGAACAACACCTTTGCTCCTTAGAGACTTGTGGTAAACAGTTACTGGAACTTTGGCCTCGGCAGCGAAATGACTCGGTCACAGCTGCAGTGCCGTAGTATGCTTGAGAAGAAAATCAATCCTTATTCACTCTCAAACATGTCGTAGCTTCTGATATCGGTAAAATTAGAATTCAAGTAATTATATTTTCACTAGGCAGACTCCAAGTTTGTAAGATATCTATCTATCTATCTATCTATCTATCTATCTATCTATCTATCTATCTATCTATCTATCTATCTATCTATCTATCTATCTATAAGATATCTAAAAACAACATATGGATTCTTGATTTGAACTTAGGTGTAGATATCAAAAACTGGAATTATATTTGGTCATAATTCAGCTGCTGATATCTGTATTAACTGATGTAATTTGTCCTGGGAGGAACAACACTGTGGACACCTGGAATGTTTTCTGTTTTTCTTTAACCTAAATGATGGAGATCAGCAAAACATGTTCACTCTAGCTATTAAATATTAACATGGCTTGGTCCTGTGGGTGGCAGCTCTTACGTCCTGGTGTACTTGGTGGCCGACAGGATGAGGTGCAGCCTCTGCAGGGAGTCCACCGTCTCATGACCGAGCTCCTTCCCCTGCAGCAGCTTCACCAGTCGGCTGTAAAACTTCTGCAGCTCAGGCTCCTGAATCTCTCTACAAGGGACACAGGTTTGTTTGTTTTTTTTAGAAAAAATCCCTTTAAACACCTTTAGTTGATCACATGACACTAAAACATTGCACCACCTAAATGACTGACAGAGCAGTAATTCTATATTTGACAAGTCATTAACTCTTGAGATCATTTATCAGTTAGAAGGAATAAACTAAACCAGCATCTTATGACAGCAAAGTTTGTTTCCCCTTTTTGTTTGCAACGTTATACAAAAACAAAAGCTCTTAAATTTAACGGAGCATATTCATAAATAAGCTGTGATAATGGACATATTTGTTTAGCGCTTGTCCTCGCTGAGATAAAAAGTAAAAAAACAAGAGTTTGAGTAACAGGCTGGAGGCTTTGACAGGCTAGCTAGCTTTAGCCACATTAGCTTAAAAAAAAAAAGCAAAATAACGGAAGAGCTGACGGCGGCAAAATAATATTCTCTTATGTTTTAATACCTTGCCTGTTTAATTAAACTCTCCGAAGCGTGAGAGTACATTTTGAGGGAAAAGCCAAGGATTACTCTGTCACATCTGTCCGTAGGTGGAAGTAAACAGTGCCGGTAATAATCACGTCCTGACTGGAATCACATGACCAGCACTTTAGTTCCGCTGTGGCTGTGGGGAAGTTTTATTGGGTGACACTCGTGTCTACAAGCTGGTTAGATTTAGAAGTTAGTTAGATATGTTATATTATATATTAAAGATAGTCTCTGTATCTGTCTGACTTAGTCCAAAGACTGTAAATAAAAATGAAGCTTTATTTTATTTTATTTTATTTAAAAAAAAACCAATATTTATTGACAACAAAAATCCTCTTACAATACAAACAGACAGCAGTAAGAAAAATATTGGAAAACAGAAAAAAAAAAAATAAAATAAAATTAAGTGGCACATACACTCGCACTAGGGGTGATTTTTCTGTATGTTATTTTTCCCATCAGAAAACCACTGTGGACCAAATAGTCTTTTTTTGTTCTTTTTTTTTTTTTTTTTAATCAATCACTCCTTTCCAGTTCTTATGCAGACAGGATGGCCATGTAGACACTTTTTTGTAGTCCTCAGTTGATTAAAAAGAATCTGTAACAATTACTTTATTAATTAGGGTCTTCTTTATAAGTTATTGATAAAGCTCATGAGACAACTACAATTTACATTTTGTAAATACACCACCAAGTCGAGATGTCACACTTTGTCTATCCAACCTTTAGTTTCTTTTTTTGGCAGGTTCTGAGTTAGTCCTGCATTGTTCAGCAGCATCACTTATTAAGTGTATTTTATTGTATTTTTTAAAGTAATTAAATCTCATGCTACTTTAAAAAGTTAATGAGTAATTTTGCAAAATCTTTCCTGGCAATGTTTTCCTAAACGTTTCACATGAGATGTTTTTGAAGCTTTTTTTTTTTTTTTTTTTTTGGTTTCAGAATGTCTGAAGTTTAAAAAAAAAGTAGAGGGGAGAATCTTGGCCTTGTAAATATAACATTTTATCAAGACATACATTTTTATCAACTATCACCCTCACTGTTGATAGGACCTAAATTTATTTATTTTTTTAAAAAGACCACTTTCTGTGAGAGGAAAAAATATTTAAATCTTTCAGACGAATAAGAAGATTTAAGCCCAGAAATTATTTGAATAAGTGCAAACAAAATGTAAATGTAAAAATGTGAATGTAAAATAGTCTTAATCTCCCTTTTGCAGAAGGAACATAAAGGGGAAACATCTGCTCTACAATTGTGAATGAATTCATTGCATGAATCGTATCTGTGCAAAATTTTAAAGACTTTTAAAGACTCTGAAAAGCCGAAAGTAAGAATGGTCTGATCATTCTGTTTAATGACATCTCCATATGCAGCATATTGTTGAGAAGTTCAGAAATATACACAACATAGCATCTTATTTCTGACGACAACTTATTACTTAGTTGTGTAGAATTAATTATCATTAAAAAAGTGTGCTCCTCTCTAAATAGTGTTACTGCAGTGACCAGCAGAGGTCCCTACATGTTCATTAGTAAGTTGTTGTTTCACAATAACTTTATAGTCTGCAAGATGATCAAGCTAATGTTCATTTTTTATATAGCAATTATTTGTTGTTGGCTGCTTTATCAGTCCTCGGCTGTGCTATTATAGTGGACAAATCAATCTGCCACAGTGCCATTGATCACTATCCTATTTGTTCGCAGTGGGCAGGCCATTTATTTTGACATTAAAGCAAAATAATAAAAAACCTTTACATAAAGTACTGTAGGTATTTTTGTGTTTTAGTGTAGTCTCTACGGTATTCCATGCCACATCATTTTGCACACTAGAATGCACAAAAGCTACCAAAATGTGAAATCCCCTGATATTAAATGATTAAATCATTATATTTTAAGAGCTTTATGATTTTCTATTTTTGTAGTACCTGCCTGAAAGTTCTGTAGCTGCCCCCACGACCCCTTTGACCCCTGGTAACACCCAAGCACACAATTATTTTATTCATAAACTTAACATAAAGTAGAGCAACCCTGAGATCGACATTCAGAGTTTTGGTTCCAGAACATTTAGCCTAATAAACTGGACTAGATAAAGGAGGCAATAAGACAAGATTGTCAAACTTAGTCATCACAGTCTGCTCATACACTTGAATTTTGCTAAATGGATGGTAAATCTGCTGTTTTGGCATCTTGCTGCATATTACCTTTGATTTTAAATACATTTACTCAACTGTAACCTGATGAGCACAAGTGAAGATGAAAATGTGGCTTCAACAGATAAAACAGAGTTTTACAGTAATAATGACTTAGGTGACTTTTAATTGTAAAGAGGTCTAGATTCAAACTTGCTGTAAGTTTTTAGATGTCTTTTTAAGTTGGGTATAAAAATCTTATTCAACAGCCTCA
>NW_007578145.1:62144-91095 GCF_000690725.1 Stegastes partitus | reverse complement strand
GTGTGGGCTAAACATCCGTGCTGATGTGACATTCATTTTAATGTCAGTAAAAATATAAATAGTTTAATATAATAACACAATAGCCAAGTTAACTACACAAGATAGCCTTTTAAAATGAATGAAATTTAGAGAGAACCACCAAAGAAGCATACTTTTAATAAAAGAAATACAAACAAGCCAGAGCGTTTAATTCCCCAATAGCTTAATGATAATGTGGTGCAGCGAAATTTAGCGTTAAGCTAATAACGTTACGCCATATTCCCTTGCCATAGCACCAGCTAGCTAATGTCATTTTTTTCCTACTGTAGGTAAAGTGTCCCTGGTAATGTACATTTTTTTCACCAATTGTTTAAATATCAGCGGCCATACAGGTAAATTCTCTCTTTTTGTGACTTTTCCTCGACTCATCGATTCTAAATTAACCGGTAACATTTAAACTCTTTTTAAAAACAGTCAAAAATACTTTCCATACGTGACATTTATGTTGCAGGTTATGTCAGAGCAACGTCAATATTTAACCACAAAAATCAGTCTCCTGAATAGGTGTGAGGTTTATTCAGTTCAAAATGACTCTTGAGGGACCATTGCTCCGCCTACCTTTTCTAGATTATACATATAATTTGCACCAATTAATAGCCAATAAGGTTGATTTTTGGGATAAAAGTTAAAAATCAGTGGTGGATCAACCTTTTAAGAGGATGTTGTGTTTAAACAGACATTTTGTTTTATCGGTATCATTTCATCAGTTTTGAATCTGTAGCGCTAAAAGGATGCTTCTTGTGTAGATGTTTATCCTCAATGCATGAATGAGAGACAAGCAGCCCTGATGATCGTCCTGCGACACTTTATAAAGTTCAAGAAGTCCTCATCAGACAGCGTGAATTGTTTGGAACATTGTGAGCGTGTGTGATCGCAGCACAAACTGAGATAGGCCACAAAGGCTTTGGGTGCTTCCTCACCTCTGTGAAGTGAGTCTGTTATTTCCATCTGAGCTCTCACAGCCCGCCTCCGCTCTCTGTCTGCCTCTTTCTCTCTGTTTCTGACTTATCTTTTACCTCAGCAGTGAGTCGGGGCCACAGCTTCCCATGCGCTCTACACATTCTTTAAAAAACTTCGCTTTCTTCTGGATAAATGGAGACAACCTGAGCTGTGGAGGATTTATGGTGGAACAACCGGTCTTGTGAAATTTCAGAAAAAGAACAGAATCAATCAAAAGAAAAGCAAGATTACCACACCTATAGGCCGAGTCTGATCTCCTTCCGACTCTTCTGGCTTCGTTTCAGGTAAGGGAAACGCTCGCAGTCACTCATGTCCACTGCTTAAGTGGGTCAATTCATTCAGAAATAAGGAACTATGTTTAAAAAGTTGTCAAACAGGCTCGTGAAAGTGTGCCAGAAATGTGAGTGGAAAACAGAAGTTGCACAGCCTCGTATCACCGCGGGAGGGACAGCCTGTCAGAGCCGCGCCGTGTCATATGCAACCCAGCTATGATTAAAAATACACTTGCAACCACACACCCGATGCTTTCATTTAATGCTCGATGCAGCATGAATCTGTTTCGCACCGCATGCCGTCCCTCTTCATTCAAATGCGCCTCGTATCAGCAGAATACGTGATTCATGACTGTTTATCTTTGCTCTCATCCTCCCCGGCTCTCACACGAGCAGAGTTATGAGTTCGGGTGGCTGGACTTCTGTCATCGCTGAGCCTTTATCGAAAATGTTTGGGATTCCAGCAGCAGGTGGGACAATGGGATCCAGTGAGAGGGAGAGCGAGGGTCATGCAGGGAGGCAGGAATACACACAAACATGTATTATAATGCATTCATGTGAGGTTTTTAAATGCTGTTGTTTCAGTAAAGTAGTATGACTCTTTTAAAGAAATAGAGACGTCTACTTTCAAAAATAAAAATGAAAATTATGTGTAAGAAGAACAATCACGTTTTTGCAACTACAAAAAAAACAGTTCTCCAGCTGTGATCATGAGAACAGAAATCGTTTGCTAAAGCTTTCATTAGGCTCTGGTTTTATGTAAATCATACTAACTGCATATGGTGACCTTTTAGAGGAGCTGGACTTCAGCCTCCCTCCACTGCGTCTCTCTCTTCCCTCAGTCTCCACAGACAGAGCCCACATATCAAATTCCTATAGGCTTCGGCTGTTCAGACAATGGAGCCTTTATGACAGTTTGTACACCTGAACGAATCATATCTGCCTATCAGCTCGCTGGCCAGCCGGGCGGAGGCCGGGGCGCTGACAGCAGGCTGCCACAAAGCTCCAATAGGATCACGGGGTTGGGTCATGTGGACTAAGAGACTTCAAATCGCAAAATGAAACGATGCAATCAACAAACTTCAGGATGTCTGACCCGGTGTGATGTAGAAATTCAAGCCGTCCTGGTTGTGTGACTGCCATTGTTCTGATGGTGTCTCCTGTGGTGGTTTTAAATCTGTTGCACAGTGAATATTGAACCCAAGCAGGACTTTAAAATATCACGATTACATATTTTCCCCAAATCCTTCAGCCCTAACACGGGCGTACATTCTGATTGTATTGAATTGTGAATTTGTCGTTTACGTGCTACAGAACTGTGTTGGAACAAAATACGAAGTACGCAATGGAAAACAAAACGCCTTTGCAACGTCTGGTGGATCAGATGTGTTTGATACTGGATTATATCAGGGGCGCTTTAATTTGACCTCAGTGTATGAGTACGTGGCACAACCACCGCTAGGTTAGATTAACATTGTGATAGGCAACGTTTAAACAAACTTTTAAAACTACTTCATCTCTCTTCTGGTGTCGCCCCCAATACGCTGAATGATATGTAAATTTTTTCCTTGGTTTAAAGATTCCAAGTGCTCGTAGAAGCAAAAAGCAGCCCAACTGTGGAAACAGCTGGTTAGAACTTTAAATATTAAGCAAGAAGTAAAAAAGTTATTAAAACAGAATTGAAATAATAGAGAAAGATAAATGTGCATGATCGCAGAAAGACTTTAACCACGAGTGTTTGTGTTTCAACACACACAAAAAGACTGTTATTAACAAATTAGTCATGCTGATAAATGGAAGCACAAGTGGAAAAGCAAGATGGCACAAAATACCTAAGTGTCTTTATTTTACTTTTCTTTGTTCTTGCAATCTTTAACAACAGCTTTTTAAAGACTCCCCCATCTTTTTTTTTTACATTTTAAGAAAAGAAAGAAAAACTTGTTTACATGCTGGAAATCACGTCATGAACAAAACAAGCAGTAACCACCTGTGGTTAAATATTTCCACCTTCCACCAACTGCAGTTTACTAATGACTGCCTTGAAAATATGAGCGAATTGGAGATTAAACACAATTTACTAAAAAAATATTGTCATAAACTTTCTTAAAATCAATCAGTCTGTGCCACAAATCTTTTTTAATATCAGTAGAGTTTGTTCTGCACACAGGGGCTGCTTCGGTAGGACTGAATCACCTCCAGAGACTTTCATGTATTATATAACTTGTAATAAATATAACATTCAAATGTTGTCACATTGAGCCTTTGTGCAGTTGACGTGTGAGAAATATGGAGTTTATGTCAATGGAGTTTGTTCTGCAATGAACAATTACGAACAATTATTCCAACTATGTACCACAAATCTTTTCTTTTTTTTTTTAAACCTTGGCTGAAAATTTCCACCTTGAACCTGCAGCCTTCTGATGACAGTCTCAAAAACACTGATTCAGACTTCTGGGGTTTCATATGTCACAAACCTGAGGAGCCAATCCTGTCATCTTGCTTTTTCTGTATCATTATTCTGCATATTTGTCTTCAGAGTTGGTTTAAAACTCTAAATTTGTCACACATAGAAGAATCTTTACTTGTAAAAACACATTTATTTATTCATGTCACACTCTACAGATCCAGAGTAATTCTGAAAGATGTGGAGAAAATATCAAGTTGTCACTTTGCTGACAGATATTATGATTTAATTTGCAATATATTTTGTAAAAAGTCATTTTTTAAAGCTCAGTATTCACGATGGAATAGTTTAAAATGTGATGAAAGTAAATGTGTTAGCTGGCACTGCAGCCTGCTAGTTGCAGTCTTAAAACTGCACAATCAAATTGAAGTAGATCAGTTGTTCAGCCCTAATCTAGAAATCACAAACCAGTCACAGTGGCACCATAATAACAATAACCAAGAAATCCACCCTAAAAAAAAGGAAGAAAAAAGGAAAGGAAACTCTTGGATTTGTTGGGTTTACTTTAAAATGTGTTCATCTCTGTAATTATTAATGCTTTAGGGCTTCAGCTTTATGTGATATAGTCAAGTAAAGCAGCACTTTATGTGTTTGTTGTAGGTTAAAAATCATTGCTATGTACATTATTACTGTAAATTCACACCATGCATGACTCTAGAGGCTCTTTCACCCAATACTTCCACTTTGTGGGTCCATCAATCATTTTCCTTTTTACTGGAAAACACGTTGGTGCAGCAGCTGTTGTTTTAAATGTGCTGTACAAACACCAGTGACTTAGTAATTCTGCTTCTTTAAAGGGTTAATCTCAGCAGTCTTTCTTGCTCATTTATGCAACACGGATGAACTCAGATACAATATGGACTTATAGACACACTGAATTCATTTCAATAATATTTTGTCTCAACAAATAGAAATAGGACAAATTTTAATTCCAGCAAAGTTAGTACATCGGCATCTTTTACTGTGTTTCCTAAACAGTTTGAAGTATTTCATTAAAGTCATTCTCTTTATACGGAGCACACTCTGCTGCTTTCCACCACAGCTGCAGCATCACTTAAACTGTCTTAGACTGAGCTTGATGCCTGATATGTGAGGTGAAATAATGACGTATGAAAGCACGTGACATCTCATTTCATTACTGTCGCTATTTCTATAAAGTTGTTTTTAGAAAGTTTTTTTTTAACGTGCATACAGGACAACATTAAATACCAAAAAAGCCCCATAATCTAATTTTTGTCTGTGTTAAAAATACAAAACTCTTCAAAACCTCTCACTGTAAACTCACAAAAAGGCCACAAAACACACTGCAAACTATGTGTACGTGAAACAAACTTCTAAAACAGACGATCAACCTCCGACCGCAAAAGTATAAACAAAAGCGGCTGACTGACAAGACTAAAAGAGAACAGAGGAAGAGAGATTCTACTCACATCTGGTCTGAAAAGGAGGAAGTAAGGATGAGCTTTCTCAGTAATGAACTCCAAAATAAGAGAAGAGGAAACATGTGTGCGGTTACTGCAAGGGGTCTGTGTGTGAGATGTGTGTGCTCGACATGCATGCATTGTGTACTTCTGCATGTGCACTAATGCATGGGTGTGTGTTTGGCCTCGGTGTTTGCGGTTTCATCATCTGCAGTGACTGTGGCGGTGTATGCACGCTGTAGATACAAATAATAGCTTCAAGTGTTGAGAGGGTGAGATATTTCTGTCTGCCTCAAACAGGATTTAGAAAAGCAGCAAGCAGATCACAGGTTACAAACTGAGCATACAAATATCTAAAAAAAAAAAAGAAAAAAAAAAGGGGCAATAATATCACACAAGTAATGTTACAGAAAGGAGATAAATTGCACCTTTCATGCACTCACACACTGACACATTTGCCTACAACCAGTAACCAGTAGATCTCATTTCTATGCCGTGCACAAGCATATAATTTCATGCACAATGTAGATGAGAGTATGCAAAAGTGTGTGTGATTGTGTGTGTTTACATAAGCGTTGGCATTACACAGCCTTGATTTGCCTAACTGTTGGCTACGAGTCACAATGGAGGATTGTGATACAACCCCACCAACCAGACGGCATGCAAATGCCAGAGATGCATGGACAGTGCGTATGTAAATGGGCTGGTCTGCACTTGTGCTTGTACGCCTTTCTACCTCAGCGGTGCTTAAAGCGCGTTACAGTACATTCACCCATTTATGCACACGTTCACACACGTCAGGAGGAGTTTTAGGGGAAGTAGAAAGAGAGGCAAAGAAAGATTGGTTAAGGTTGAGTGTGTTGGACCCAAATATATTCTGTGACACTTCATGAAGCCTCATATCACTTCCTTATATGTCTAAATGATTATGTTGCAGAGGACGCTTTGGCTGTAAAGCTACAAACTAGAACTGAAGTATCTGGTAAAAACAGCCAATTACCATTTTTCTGACAAGACACACTGCAGAATGTATGTATACAAGCTAAGATGCATCCTTTCGAATTGCTAATTCTATAGTTTAAAGTTGAGATTTTGATTTGAGATGGATTCATAGTGGGCTGCGAGGTGGAGCTGTGGTTTAGCATCGTTGCCTCGCGGTAAGAAGGTCGCCGGTTCGCGTGACGGTGAGAACGGTGCGTGTTCTCCCCGTGCAGCGTGGGTTCTCTCCGGGTTCTCTGGCTTCCTCCCACAAGGTCTAAAAACATGTTGAGGTTAACTGGTGATTCTAAATTGTCCGTAGGTGTGAATGTGAGTGTGCTTGGTTGTCTGTCTCTAAGTGTGGCCCTGTGATAGACTGGTGACCTGTCTTCACCCTGAGTCAGCTGGGATAGACTCCAGCCCCCCATGACCCTAGTGAGGATTAAGCGGTGTATAGATAATGGATGGATGGAGTCATAGTTCAGCTTTAGTAGAAACTGTAAAACGATTTTATACATCAAAGTCTGTTCAAAGGTGTTTGGTTTGAATCGCCCCTGTGAGAATTCTGATGCATTGCCTCAAGCTATGTCAGCATCAAGTTGGCCTGAAGGCTCTAAAGTTGAAAATGAAGAAAATCTTGGGGTCATTTAGGAGGTGAACGCATCAGACCGCTCCTCCTCCTTCCTGCTAGTTGTGCAACATACATCAATCTGTGACCAGGTTACACTGTGGGTAATGTAGTTTTCACAAGGATGAAGAACATATGGAATAAAATAGGTTTCAAAAAGTTCTCAGCCTCATCTAGAAACCAGGATTGTGACTCCCATTTTGAGGCATAACTGTAATATATATAATCTTACATCACTGTACACAAAAAACTAGATGATTGTTCTTTCTTTGCAAGGAGAGAAAAGCTGTGAATGATGTTGTCCCGGGGGAACATTGTCCTGGAACAACAGCATATCACTTTAAAACTTCCCTGTCATTTTTTTCTTTTAATTGCTTCAAACGCTGGAGTTTATGTGGACAGTGATATATGGCTTTATAGTTTATAGCTGCAGCCCAAAACAGCAGTTAAGCCCCCGTTTTCAGGTGAGACTGAGAACTTCTTGAAGTAACCTCAAAACTTTTGATAATTATTTTTAACTTCCATCGAGTCAAATTGACATGAGTGAAATGAAAAGCTCCTTTTTCTAATTATTGAATCAGCCAAAGCACAGCAGCTACTAAACGGTGCCTTAAAGACCTGTTAGGCGAATATGTCAGAACATTTCATATCATGGCATAAACTCCATTCCTTGTTGGTTTTAAAATTTAGGGTAAATTTATCTTAAACAGTTTTAACCCTCATTTAACTGAGGGACCTGTAATCAGTAAAGAAATATGAAGAGCCTGCAGTCATGCTGGCTGATCTGTTCTTGTGCTGCCAGCAAAGTTGCGCTTTAATCTTCAAACATTTGCATGACAATCAACTCACGGTGACAATGCTTGCATTCTGATTTATAGCAGCTTAATGTCGGCCATGTTCAGCACGAGAGTTACTGTCATTTTCAGAGTGCAGACAACACAAGCAGACTCGTTAGAAGAGGTTTGTTACAGTGATGGGAGTGCAAAGAACTAAGGCCATACAAAGGGATCGGGGAGTGAAGGGGAACGGTGATTAAACGTGGGGGAAGGTGAACCGGTCTTCTTGTTCACCAGGGTGACTTGGAATAAACAGACTGAAGAAAACACCAGAAACTCCCTCTAGCTAGATGTATACAGATGTACAGATTAGGCCTAACAACACAAGAGCTTAACTATCAAACACTAAGAAGAACATAAGATAGAAAAAACAAGTATAGCGAGATACAATACACGTCTAATTACAGAGTAAACCAAACCGGGGTCAGATACAAACTCGCGCTACACAAACTAGCAATCAAAGCTACGGGAAAGCTGGAGAGCCACGCCGCACAAGGACAAAGCCGATAAACAGAATGCAGAAACCAGGATCAAGTAACACAAGGCTAGAAACGGCAGGACAGAAGTACCCGCAAACTAAAGAACTATCCTGTAGGCTACCCTAAGGCACGAATAACGATAAGGCAGATCAAGAGAAAGCTACTAACAGATTCTAATGGCTACTCTCAAAACTTTGCTGGAAGGTCAGAACAAGCAAAGACAATGTGGAGATTGGAGGGACAGTGATACCCGTGTGAGGAGGAGGTGACCTCGGGTGACCTCGGGTGACCCACCGTATCAGGATCAGGACCCACTGTATCAGTAATTTGATATTGCATAATGATTTTTATTTTTTAACTCTGAAGGCATAGCTTATCCTTAAGAGAGCCCTGATTGGTTTATATTTAGCTGTGAAATCTATCAATCTGCACATATCTTGGTCACACACGCGCACGCACACAGACTTACTTAAGCCAGATAATATCTTGCTGGGATCAGTTAAAAGTAATACCGACACTGATAATCGGAACGATGCTGGAGATCACATCCGACAATCAGTCAGACTGACAATCAGTCAGCATCTAGTCATTTCCGAAGTAGATCATCAGCCCGGGCCTCAATATTGAATGCTCACTTATGTTCAGTTTCTTAGCTTAGCCTATAAGCATGCTAACAGTTGATAATTACTGACAACATAACAATTCTGCAGTTATTTGGTCATAAACCTAAGAGCTGTGTTTAAAATGCAATCTGAAACCATACCTTAAAAGTCAGGGCATTAGCAAAGTTGCCACACTTAATCCTGAGGGAGATGTGTTTATCAAATTGCTGCAAATTTCAGCCCCATGGTTGTGAAAACGTTAGAGGATCATCAAGGTCAGTAGGATTCGGAATCTGAGCACGACAAGTGTGTGCGCCAAGTTTCATGGCAATCTGTCAGATAATTTTTGAGATATTTCAGCCTTCACTAAAGTGGTGGACAGACCATAACTGCATTAATTTGATTCATGCCACTGCTGCTCAAATGATGTTTATATACTGTGGATGATCTACATCAAATTCACTACTAAATCATTCACTGTGCTTTGCTTGAAAAATACTTCAGCATATTTGGAATTCACTGTCTTGTGTACAATCCCTATGTGACTGTGTTGACCTGATCCTGCGATTAAACCAGGCAGAAAGAAACAACCCAAATATAGCACAACAAAAAATAACAAACTGAATTAGGTTTCTGGGCCCACTTGATTGCTGGATGTAAACTTAGACAACACATTTCAGTTTCTCAGACTTCCCCCAAACCCTGGATGCCCTTTTTGACATAGCCATAGGCAGACTAGCATGTAGTAATATAAAAAACCCATTGCATCACCAATAGTCCCTGTTTGTTTGGCTGTTTCTCAGGTCGTAAGAGATGGAGAATGGCACATTTGATGATGTGGAGGCCCTGTGGGAGAAGGTGGAGGGCAAACGCTATGAACTGTGTCGCATCATCTCCCCAGCAAAGCTCACCCCCTACCTCCGTCAGTGCAAAGTCCTGGACGAACAGGACGAGGATGAGATCCTCAACTCCATGCTGCTGGTCTCGAAAGCAAACCGCACAAGTAAGCAGAAGGATGTGTGTCTCTGTGTGTTGATTCGTAAAGGCAGAGCCTCTCTTTCTTTGATGCATTATTGACTTTTCTGCAGGCTGTAAAGCTAAAACGTGATTTGATTCACTGATGGTTCAAAATGTGGATCGTACACCTTTGTTCCTTTCTATCTCAAAAATGTGCACTGAAGTAATGTCGAGTAAACTCATGAAAAGTAGCAGTTCAAGCAGTGTTAAACTTGATTAATCCTCTGCTAGGCCGTCTACTTGACATCCTCCACACTAAAGGAGAGCGGGGTTATGTGGCGTTTCTGGAAAGTCTAGAGTTTTACTACCCCGACCAGTACAAGCTTGTCACGGGCAAAGATCCAACACGACGCTTCTCCACCATCGTCGGTAAGTGTCATCGTTGGCTGCAGACACAACATTCAACTTTTACTTACTGCTCATACAACGATATGGGTTTTAATGGACAATATTTAGCATATCTGAGCACAGTTCCAAAGTCTAAGCTACCAGTCGTTTTCATTGATGTCGTTTTGCTGCTTCAGGTTAGAATCATCTCACAGTCCCGTTACATTATATAGATTAGATGGTGTATTATGCAGCATATATTTAACTCGGTCTTTTTTTTTTTTTTCTCGCCTTCTCTTCTGTCAATCTGCCACTTCCTCTCCGCAGTGGAGGAAGGTCATGAGGGTCTGACCCACTTCCTGATGAATGAAGTGATGAAACTCCAGCAGCAGTCCAAAGTAAAAACCCTGCAGCACGTCGAGCTCAGCAGAAAGAACTGCACGTTGGAAGACGAGCAAAAGAAGCTACAGCTGGCCAATCAGGAGCTTCAGGCCTTTCAGCAGAGTAAGATAAGACAAGACTTCATGAATCCATCAGTGATGAGTAAAAACACATGTTTATTCCTATAAATATTTGCTTATCATGATTCCCTCCAGCTTCCCTCCATCTGTGTTTCTCCACTGAATTTTATTTATAAGACAGGACTCAAAATATCATAAGCAATATTAATAAGTGTCCCAAATAGTTCAACATTAAATCCAAAATGAAAAGCTTACCACCCTGGACTGGCGCTGCTACGTCACCATGTTTGGTTTACTCTACTTGGTGTACCACATTTGAGTTTGATGCAGATAAGCTGTCAATCAAATTCTTAACCAAAGCCTATTTATGAAAGTAGGACAACGTATCTGTTGTTGTCAGGTCCTGTGTTTTGTGACTTAAAGTTTAAAAGGTGGACCTAAATACAAACACACAAAGCAGCTTAAATAAAAAAAAGTAATTTTAATTAAACTTGGATGGAATGGCAGGTGTTGGATACAAAAACATGGGTGGAGATTCAGTTAAAGCAACAAAGGCCAAACAAATATTCAACTAAATAAATCCAGTGAACATAAAGGTAAAAAGAAGTCAAAACTAAAGGAAAGCAAGGAATCACAGGGGAGGTGAACCAGTAGATGAACAGACGAACTGACGAAGGCTAGAGGGAGACTGTTTACAATATCTGTACGATATATGACAAAGGTGAAACAGATCGAGGTGACGGGAGCAATCAAAAGTGAAAAGGAAGGAAGCGTAAACACTGCAGACATGTTGGGAAAGACAACCCCAACAACAAGGTAGACGAGCAGAGCTGCTGTGAACCATGGCCCGAAATCAAAACAAACTGGCAGACAACTCTGGAGGCTAGCCTGAAGGCAGTAGCTGCTCTGGAGAACAACCCAGGCACAGGGCGGCCAGATGAGCTCACTCAAGTGGATGGCCTTATTGCAAGAGCTGGACAGGAGGCTGGTGCAAAACAGGAAGTTCAGTGTTAAAGGTGGAACCCATCTGAAGGTGAGCAGACGCCTCTGTGAGCAGACTGCGGTCGAAGGCAAGGACTCATGCAGAAGGCTATTGATGATGACGAAAACTTGCTTGTGGTTAACCAAGAGGCTGGCAGTGAAGGTGAAAGCCCTTTTTGAAGACACTATGAATCCTGTTCCATGTGAACTGCAGTTGAACATGGGTCAGCCTGTCCTCAGGAGGTCGAGCAGGCGGGGCAGACTTCTCTGACTGGAAGGGCCAAAGGCCATAGCTGTCTCAAAATCAGGCTGGACGATGGTCAGGAGAACCAGCTGTGGAGCAACAGGGCTGTAGACTGAACTAGGAAAGAGATTTTAAAAAGAATAGTCTCAGGACTAGGAGGTACATTACACAGGAACATGAAAAGGGGACTCGGGTACAGTTTCAATAAGAGGAAGAATTTTAGGGGAGTCTAACTCAAGAACAGGGGATTTGTCAGCAGACTCAGGAGTAGGAGGAACATCTGCTGATTTAGGAACAGTCTTTTTTTTGGTCGATTCAGAAGTTGCCTTAAATTCAGCCAACTTGAAAGCAGATTCAGGAGCAGCGTTCAACAGCCGTAACTCTCTATCAAGTCTTTGCATTAGCTGACTGTGGAAAGGGCCTGGACTTGGAGTTGATCAACTCATCTGCAGATTCTGGAGCACGTGAAGCATTGACTGGCACAGGAACATGAGAGGCTTCAATCAAGAGGCCCGTGAACAGATGAGCCATTGGACAAACCAGGAACAGGAAATGCAGCGATGAACACGAGAGGTGTCAACAGGTGGATGAGCGGGAGCGGTGCTGGCCGAGGAACCCAGGATCAGAAGAAAGAAAGAGACAAATGTCAGCGAGCCTTTTTTTTTTCAGTGCAACGTTGCGGGGCAGAATGAGGAAGCTACAGGAGAGTCTGTGGCAGAGAGACAGCAAGATGCCACACTGCCTCCTGCTGCTGAACACCGGAGAGAAAATTCCTCTGCAAAATTTAAAAACGTTCAATAACCCTTAACTTACCCCCATGGTTCAGGTTATAATGTTTCTCACACATAAATATATATAATATATATAAAAAAACAGCCTAACTTAAAGAAGAAAATGCATTTTTCATACATTTTATATGCATCACATGCTCTCTGGCAATGGAAAAATGACTCGCCAACATCTTATAAACTCATCACCTTCTCCAGAACTTTTGGTTTGTTTTAGGTAAATACATATCTTTGTGTCTTGCTTGTGAATCAATACGGACTGCAGTGTATGGCTCAGGGAGGGGCACTGTTGGGGATGTAAAGGGACGTAGGAAGATTTTATAAGGAGTGTGAGATACCACAGGGCATACCTTCATCCCACAGAGAGGTAGAATTTGTAATACACAGGCTCTTACTGTGTTGAAGGCTGATGGGGGTTAGGAGGCGGGCTGCTGTGAAGATTGGCCAAGTAACTCATACGTAAACATTTGAGTTGGCATCTCTTTCTGAGTGTGCTGTCGGCTAAGTAGCTGACCATCCTCACCTTCACTGGAGTGTACGGTTGTTGTTTGGGACTCTATTGATTCATAATTATGGGTGACGCTGTTCATCTTGCGCCATTACTAGATTAGAAGATACATGATCTTCCTCTGCCTGTACCTCAACTAGGATGCCTAGCCTTTGTTCACTGAAGGGATATCCTTGCGTGTCTTTTGCGTGCCACTAGTTGAAATGTGAGTGGTTGTCATTGCGATGGTGCACTTCTCGTCGTCCTCTTGTGCACCCAGAAAGTCTGTCTTTTTATGAGTGTCCTGAAGTGAAGTGTTGTGCAAAGCAGAACAAGGAAATAAACACCAAAGACAAAGTAAACAAGTTTGTTCATCATCACCTGTAAATGCAACAATTTATCTGCAAAAGCTTATAGATGAAAATAAGTGTTCTAACGCTACATTTGTGGTTGGTTCCCCAGGGAACAATAAGTTGAGAGAGGAGAGAAACACATACAGTGATGAGCTGCTGAGAGTAAAGGATGAAAACTACAAACTGGCCATGAGGTACGCCTCGCTGAGTGAGGAGAAGAACATGGCTGTGATGAGGAGCCGAGACCTGCAGCTGGAGGTACCGACGATCACATGCATGCTTACGTACAAACAGATACACACTGACATCACTTTGTGTGCTTGGAAAATCATGTAAAAAAAGTCAATGAGTTGCTAGGAAGGATTGTGTCACACTCCTTCTTAGCTCCATGTTAGTATCTATAACCCACTAATCCTTCTACGTCCTCTCTTTATCACAGATTGATCAGCTGAAGCACCGACTGAACAAGGTGGAGGAGGAATGTAAAATGGAGCGGAGGCAGAGTCTTAAACTGAAGAACGACATTGAGAACCGGCCGAAGAGGGAGCAGATCTTTGAGCTAGAACGAGAGAACGAGATGCTTAAGATTAAACTACAGGAGCTACAGTCCATCATACAGGTACAGTCTGACTGAAATATATGTGTGCAACCTGAGGTTCGGGTGCAGCAGAAGTAGTCTGTAGCTCACATTATCTCTGTTTCAGTCACTGATACTAGAGCTGTGTGTTTATCAGTCGGTTGTAGAGCAGCATGTCCTTGCAGAAACCTTCCACTGTACCCATCATGCTGTTACCAGTAGTGGCTTTGCCTACAATGCTGATACCGCTCACTGTAATTCTACTTCTCCCGTCATTGATTATTCATCTCTGTCTATCAAAGTTACATATTTTTCCATGAACATAATCCCTTCCAGCCTTAAAATGGCTTAGATATAACATCAGTTGCTCCCTCTAGTATGTGCAGATCTGTGGAGTCCCAGCCTCTCTCCCCGCCCACCCCTGCTCACTCACTGCAGCTGGAGCACACCAGCTCTCAAACACTGTACAAGTACTCAGTGCTTCACAACGGCAAGCTGAACCGCACCAAAGATTTTGATGCAGAAAGCTCCTTCTTGCAAGATGACAGAGTTGGTTCCTCATGCATCACAGCGTCGATGCTGAAGCGATATATCATGCAGCCCTGTTATAGTTAAACAAAAAGAGAAGTTGCCTAAGGAATGACTGAAGGAATGACACCATCACTGATGTGTCAATTTTATCTGATGCAATCTGTAGGAAATATTGCCATACACTGTGGTTGTTTAGATGATAACAGCAATTTTAAGGGGTGATGCAATTTAAAACACAAAACTTTACTCTTCTTCCGTCACTCTCCTTTGGTTCTTCTTTGCCACTTGCTGCCTAACTAAGGGAAATTAGAGCGAAAGTCGAAGGCCGTAAAACCTAAAGACTGAGTTGAAAGAAACCAAAATGCGCTGTAGAGTTGAAGGGGGGCTACAGAGTCTGTGGATTTGTGATTGTCTGTGCCACTCATTTTTTCCCAATTGTTGGATGATCAGATCTTGTCTAGCAGCCAGTGTCAAAGGTTCTAACAGCATCTGTGTGTTTCGTACCCAGCCTGGTCCCTTACCTGAATCAGACAAGGCCATCCTTGACATTTTGGAGCATGACAGACAGGAAGCACTAGAAGACAGACAGGATCTGGTCAACCGCCTCTACAACCTGCATGAAGAAGTCAGACAGGCAGAGGAACTACGAGATAAGGTTACAACTACCCACATAAAAAACACAAACACACACACACACACACACACGAGGAAGTGCACATTCACTTCGGACAGAGTTGGGCAAGTGGTCTTGTGGTTACATGGCTGCTGGTCTGAATCTCGGCCTGAATGTGCAGAGCGGGGCTGGAAACAATAAAATGTTTGCAATAACGCACCCTGCAGACACAAATTCACAAGCAGAGAGTCCAAAATTTGTGTTTGCGTGCAGTACCTGGAGGAGAAGGAGGATCTAGAGCTGAAGTGCTCCACGCTGCAAAAGGACTGTGAGATGTATCGGAACCGCATGGACACCATCAGCATACAGCTGGAAGAGGTGGAGAAGGAGAGAGACCAGGTGAGAACACACACACATACCACACACACATTCAGACTATTGCCACTGTGCATTACAATCATCGACATTTTCGTTTATACCTACAGGCGTTTCGAGCCAGGGACGAGGCCCAGCACCACTTCTCCCAGAGTCTCGTTGACAAAGACAAATATCGCAAGCAGATTAGAGAGCTGGAAGAGAGGAGTGACGAACTGAATATTGAGCTTGTACGCAAAGAAGCCAGGCTCGTCACACTGGAGTCTCGCCTTCGACGCCTGTCCAAAGACAGTGTCCAGGATCAGGTCAGATACAGCAGAGCGACAGAGGACACGTGTTCAAGATACATGCTCACAGTGCAGCTGCTGAATTTCAAATCTCTGCTCCTGTTTCAATGTTTGATCTAGAAAATTTTGCTTCCATGAAATAATCATCAGTTTTTACTCTGGTTTTTGAAGAGTCTACCAAGGGGCCTACCTCCGACCATCATCTCTCAGGGGGAGGAGTTTAAACCTGTGCAGGGTCAATCAGAATGGTCCAGCGACGATTCACCTGAGGAGAAGTTTCTAACTGAGAAGCCTCGTCTCAAACGCAGACCAAACCTGAAAGCAGGGGTCAGCTGTCCACTACTCATTTTTCGTTGCTTTACAGACATTGTGAGACAAAGGCCAGGGCCAATATTTATTAAACTATTAAAGTGGCGACTATTATAAAACCCAACGCCAGATTAAAGAAATTTGGTGACTGTGACAATTTTTTTTTAGAAGTTTAAGATTAAATGTGACGAGCAGCTCTTTATTGATCACATGATTAATCACATCATATATACTCCAAGCAAAAACTGACAATTTAAAAAAAAAAACTGGACCCACAGTAAGACCTCAATGCAACAAAAGTCAGTCCACTTTTCATTAGTGACAGTCAGATGTTGTATTTTTTGGAAACTACCAGTATTGCATAATTTTCCTTTCTCTTTAAAATATCCCAAAGGGGTTCTTTTGGATCCGAGTCAGGCGTCACACTCGTCCAAGTCAACGTTTTCACTTTTTTCTTCTTTACAAACTCTTGTGTGATTTTGGCAGCGTGCTTTGGATCATTATCATGCTGGAATGCTCCTCTTCTGCCAAGTTCCTGCAGACCGAGAGACAGCTAAACACGGTGGTATATCCACAGGCATTCACAGTTCCATCTCTAAATGTCATCTCCGCAACACCTTTTGCACCCATGCAGCCCCACATCATCACACTCCCACCCCCATGCTTTACTGCTGGGCCTATGCATTTACTGTGGTAGTCCGAGCCAGGGTCATGCTGGAGCCCATTTGAGCTGAAAAATTTTAAACTGGTCTTATCTGACCAAAGAATCTGCTTTCGTTTGTTTCTATGCATGCATGTACATCTTTTCCATTTGTTTTTTAGAGCTAGATTCTGCCAGTAGTGCACCGTCTGTGCTGTCATTTCAAGAGAACGACCGTTACTCGCATTAGTAGTACAATGGCTCATTCTGTACCTCCTGATTACAGCTGCAGTTGTGTTTTAACTGATTTTTAGTTCTTTTCTCTGTAGACATGCAGATAGACACCTCTCATAGGTCCAAAACTGAAAAGGTTCTGATGGTCAAAGCCCATTTTATAACAATTTTAATGCAGTTGGGCGACTTGGAAATCACAGATTGTTCAATTTTTTTTTCAGTGATCACAGGTTTTCTAACTTGTGGGCCAGTGGTTCCAAGTGTATTCACTTTTGTTGCGTTGAGTTTTCACTTTGGGGGCTGAATTTTCAATTTCTAAAATTTTTTCATGACAGGAAATACTCAACCAAAACTTGTAAATAATGCAATTATTGAGAAGTGTTTGATATTGAAGTGATGTTGCACAGAAGTGTATTTACTTCTGTTGTGTCCTGTATACTCTGAGCAGGACCTGCCAAGTAAAGACAAGTATTTACTCTTCATTTGTCTTTTAAAAAAAAACTTTACACTGTGACGTTTTTCTGCAGAAGCATACTCAAATTTCTCTTTTACCTACTGATATGTAATATACAGTATTTATTTAACATATAGAAATGAAGGTATGACAACAGGCTAATGCAAATAATAAACTGAAAATCCTTTATTCTGAATATTTAGTGTGTTGTCAGCTGACAGATTGCTCACTTTCAGTCATTTGTTTTTGTCAAGAGAATGCCCAAAGCTGCTTGTTCTCAACTTAAACGCTTTTACGTTTCAAACTTTAGAACAGAGTCAAGTCTCCAGTTGGTATGCTCAAAGACCTTCAGATCACCCCGGGGGCCAGTCAAGCTGCAGGTAACGCTAACCTTTATTTATCTTCATGGCATGTTCTAATATAACAACAGAATTCCATTTGTGCATCTGACCATGATTTGCCCCCACATCCAGCCTCAGCTCCGGTCAGCAGAGATTTCCTGGAGATTCAGACGCCCAACATGCAACACAACAGCAACTCCCTCCCTCCCTCTCCCAGCATCCCCACGTCTCCCTCGTTTCCCCTCTCTTCAACCATGCCATTCCCCACCTCGCCGTGCACCTCGCCGCTCCCCTTCACAAATGGAGACCAGTCGAGTCGGCCGATTATGGTGAGCCTATGGTGTTTGTTTATTACGTGTTCGGTGAAAAACATGTTCTATTTCCCAGCCGGTTTGGAAATTTTATAAAACAGTATTAGGATGACTAAATCTGATTTTAAACGTCTGTAATAACAACTTCCACTTTCTTCATTTGTAAAACCTCCAGCTCCGTTGCCGTAACGACAGCATCCTATCCACGGCCCCCGAGCCACCCGAGAAGGCCTCGCTGTACCGCAGAGAGAGGGAGAAGGAACACGATTTCCAACCGCGCAGGTGCTTAATAAATGTCACGCAGATGATTATGAAGGATGCCACACAAATGTCATTGTTTTTTTTATTATTAATTTGGGCTGCTTCGTATCTTTGCTGTGAGTGCCTTCGAAATAGTCTGATGTGTTGTCTGTTTCAGCCTCTCGGACTTTGATAGTGACAACACGGAGATGGAGCTGGGTAATGTACTCTTAAACTTTGTCGTTTGCTTGAGATACTATCAATCAAACTGAAGTTGATTGGATTGGACTCAGTGGAAATGACAAAAATGGAGATAACTGAAGACTGATTGATATTGTCTCAGGTAGACGATGGGAAAGTGGGTCTTCTGAAGGTTTGAGAAGACGGAGTTATCTGTTTTTGCAAATGAACTCTTCATTTTTACATCTGACTTTATTTGTCTTCTCTGTAGAGCAGTTCAATCAATATCTTCTGCTTGTTTTTCTGTTCTCAGAGGACGAAGTGCAGCGTGGTCCTCCTTCTGTGCACTCATCCTCGTCCTCCCATCAGTCAGAAGGGATGGACACTTACGACCTGGAGCAGGTCAACAATATCTTCAGGAAACTGTCACTGGAGAGGTACTTTACAGCCACTCACATATGGAAGAATAGTTGCAATTCAAGGTTACTTATCAACACCTTCCACTCTTGTTTGTCACTCTTGTTTGTGTGTGTCTGCATGGGCAGGCCGTTCCGCCCGTCTCTGTCCTCCTTCTCTAGAATCAGCTCGTCCCTGAAGCCGGTGCAGGAGCTTTCGTTGTTAGGTGACAACCTGCTGAAGGACATCACGCTGGTTGGAGGCAACGAGAGCGGCATTTTCGTCTCGTCTGTGCAGCCGGGCTCCAACGCCGAGAAGTCAGGGCTTCGAGAGGGCCACCGCCTCCTGCTGGTGTGTAGTTAACTTACTCTATTTGTTAAACCGCAGGCTCACACAGGCTCACACAGGCTGGAAAGTGAGTTCAAACCACCGGCTGGAGAGATATAAAGAACATGTATGGAGCTTTATGAAAGAATGACTGTCAAATCCAAATGTTAAAACCAATAAAAAATATACTTTTTTTGGAAGCCTTTTTGTTTTTGTTGTTAATACGTCCTCTAACATAATTTCAAAAAGTAATATAATTTACAAATCATCTGTTTTTTTTGCCTGACTAGCTCGAGGGGTGCATACGTGGGGAAAACCAAAGCATTTCATTGGATACCAGCACTCAGGAGGAAGCCCATTGGTCACTGCAGCGCTGCTCTGGACCAGTCACACTGCATTATCGAACCAACTTTGACTGTAAGTGTTTGCTTAATATAGTTTGCATGTTCTCCCCGTGCAGCGTGGGTTCTCTCCAGGTTCTCCGGCTTCTTCCCACACAGTCCAAAAACATGTTGAGGTTAATTGGTGATTCTAAATTGTCCGTAGGTGTGAATGTGAGTGTGCTTGGTTGTCTGTCTCTAAGTGTAGCCCTGTGATAGACTGGTGACCTGTCCGGCTGGGATAGACTCCAGCCCCCCAGCGACCCTAGTGAGGATTAACCGGTATATAGATAATGGATGGATGGATGTTTGCTTATTATGTCTAATTTATATGAGTTCATGTGTGCATGTGTATGTGTTCTCTCCAGCTTATCTTCGTCTCCAGAGGGATCTGTCGGACGGAACGTTAGCTTCAGGCGACTCATTCCACATACGGGTCAACCTGAATATCTCCGAACAGTCGGACAGCTGCTCCTTGACTGTGCACTGTGACGAGGTGGTGCACGTCCTGGACACCAGGTACCAGGGCCGCTGCGAGTGGCTGTGCGCCCGAGTGGATCCCTACTCTGGCAACGACCAGGCGGACCGCGGCACCATACCCAGCTACTCACGGTACGAAGCAGCTCTTTTTAAACCAAAGCACACAATCTCAGGAGGCTCACAAAATAAGCGTAAAGACCTTCCCTTTATTTCTTTGTCTTCTCTAGAATTTAGAAAGTGTGTTCTCTAAATGAGCAGTTCAGGTTTGCTGCCTGTTGTAATGTCACAACAGGATCAACACCTTCCCCGGGTGGCAGCACGGTTGGATTTAAAGCTATAGACGCTGAAACCAGAGGTCTTGAAAGCATGGCAGACTTAGTGATCTGTGCAGTGCTCCCATGACCTTACATATTTGACCTTTAAAGCATATGTGCATTGCCTCCGTCAGTATGAATGCTGGAAATATCCGAGTACCATACCTCTATTCTGCTGTTTCTACTGAGGGTGATACATCCTACAGAGGAAGCAGCCATATCCAGCAGCACACACAGTCCCCCTCTGCACATTTTCACACTTGGTCTCCACAATCTGTTGTTGTCATGAAGCAGCACAGGAAGCAGCTTGTGGGAGGACAGGTTCTCAGATGATGATACATTTTGTTTTTACTTTTGTAATTGTGTCCAAATGATGCGCTTGAGATTTTATTTTTTTTGACAAGAATGCTTGTGTTTGTAAATGTGTGACT
Source organism: Stegastes partitus (assembly GCF_000690725.1). Taxonomy (NCBI): domain Eukaryota; kingdom Metazoa; phylum Chordata; class Actinopteri; family Pomacentridae; genus Stegastes; species Stegastes partitus. Next base: position 70,338 of record NW_007578145.1, on the reverse strand, counting down.
GTAGAGCCCAGCAGCTGCTCCTGGTAAAGATTCAGAAGTTGCTGTGTCGAGGGGGGAAAGAAGAAAATGAAATGTACCGTAACAGCAGGGTAAGAAACTTCCTGAAGTACTTCCTCTTTCTATTTTTTAGCTGAAGTGAAAAGAAAAGAAAAAAAAACACAGTCCCATTTGACTAAAGTAAAAATGCTTAAGCAACTCTCTGAATTGTCACAAGTTGGTGGTTGGCAATAAGTTTGGATTGTGAGGCAAGGCTTGAACAAACACAAAGCCAAGCAATTATTAGCAATTAGTAATATACAGCTACTTTTTGATCGTACATTTGAAATTTCAGTCTTCTTTCTCGTTATATTGCCTTTTTATATTGTAAACCTAATTTCTTTCAGCCTGTGTGAGTCTATTGTGTTCAGAAAGGTGTGATATTGGGTCAGTCTGTGTCAGTTCAGACTGAATTTAGGAAATATGTTGTCGCACCATCTCAGGTTTTGTCTACTTATTTGTTGATTGGGACCCCATCCTAAGATTTGGCAAATATTTTGGATGAATATTCTGAATTTCATATGTTTTCAGACCTGGACAAGTTTTGTATTTTCGCTCTCAAATAACATCTGATCATTGAAGCCATTTTAAAGGTTCAGTATCTACCGAAATATGACTCCCACAGCCGTCAAATCAGATGAGGACACAGGCAATGTTTTTGTTTCCAGCAGATCAAATGATTGAATCGCTCCAGCAGAGGACAAATGTTTCATCCAGGCCACGCATGGGGGGCGAGTTCTTGCTGTTCTCTTTGCAACTAGACATAGTTTCTTCCTGCCTGTAAACTACCAGGATTAACCCTGTACTGCATTCACAAGTCTAAATGATTATCAGCCAGTTGCTCTCATATTGATAATCAAGAAATGCATCAAGGCCTGCATCTCTCCTGGTCACCAAAAGATCCACAAACTGCCATTTTAATACTATTACACAGAGGTCTCAGCCATCTGGAAAATCCAAACATCAGGATGCTAGTTGTTGACTTGAGCTCAGCTTTTAACTTCATCACATCAGAAAAACTGGACACTGCAGTTAGGAACCATCCTCTGTCTGTAGATCAAAGACTTCCTCACCAGCAGACCTCAGCATGTCAGGCTGGGAAGCAACACGTCTTCCACCATCATCAAATATCGTGGTGTATACATACCAGGAGAGCTGGAGCCTAAACACCTCTCAAATCATCAAGAACGCCCAACAGTGGCTCTTGCCTCTGAAACGCTACAGACTCTGTCGTAACCCACGGATTGCCGGATCTCCACTCGACATCCACTCGAGATGCCTTTACCATGAAGAACCCATCACACCCAGGTCACTCCCTGTTCTCCAGCCTTCCCCCAGACAAACAAACTAAAAAGCAACTTCTTCCTCAGAGCCGTAGACAAACTGCAACTATTCTTTATACTATAAACTTGAAAATGGAAAAGAAGAGTCCCACATTTTCCAACTAGGGTGGTGTTGTAGCCCCAGAAAGTTACTCTAAGTGTATATATATATGAATGTATCCATATTTTCTACTAAAAATACAAACCAAAATGGTAACGCGGCCCATTCTTAGGACCATATAAACTGGCATGCACAGGGGTCTATAAACAGTAATTGTATGCGCAAAATTACAAACGGCTTTAATTTTGTCTTCATGTTGTAATTTAACAACATATGAGACTTTTTTTGGTCATATTTATGGAAACACTTCATGGCAAGTAAGACAACAACAAGACAAATTAAACATGATATCAATGCTGTACTAAAAGCAGTCAAAGAAAACAATGCAGACTTGGCTTTGGGAGTTATATTTCTGGAGATATTGTTCCCCGAAAATGGCTTCCCAGGTAAGATGGTTTTTGAAGCTGGGAAATACAAAAAATCTCAGGTCTGAAAACATGTAAAATTCTTAAAATTCTGCCTAAATATTTTACAGAACTTAATTAACTCTGAACGAAATCTGACTCACTGGAGCAACACTGCGATCTGACATGACACGGATTAACCCTGTTGTGTGTCTCAGTATTAATTATAACTTCTTTTTATCATGTATGTGTCTGTTTAGAACATTTTACAGACAGAAGAAGTCTGCCCCTCTCCTGATACCAAAGCCAGCCCACGCTTGTCTCGAGCCAGCATCTTCCTCGCCCAGATACTGCAGGTAATGAAGGAAAAACAAATCTTCCAGTTGTTCCTGTGTCTTTGTCTGCTCATTGCACCGGCAAACTAATGCTACGGCCTGTAGGTAACAACATCATTCAAGCTTGGACCACTTAAAGTATTAGGAATATTACTGATTATCATTATGCAGAATATTAGAAAAAATATGTTTTCCAAAAACAATTGCGCAACCTCACCTGTCTGCTGTGATCTCCAGTTTGTCAGCAGGGTGGATATCAAGTACAAGCGAATGAACAGCAACGAGCGTGTGAGGCTCATCAACTCAGGCAGCACAACACTACCGAGACAGGGCTTAGAGATGCTGAGGCCAGAGGGTGAGTACAAAGTGTGAAGACAAAACTTAACATTAGCAACCAGGATTCCTGGATTCAGTGCATCTCTCTGATCTCTCAATAATGCGTCAAAACGGGGGAAAAAAAATGCGTCATAAAAAAGAAAATAATAAGACTGAGTGTAGAACTGAAGATGAGCAACGTAATTTCCATGTGTTTTTTGACAACCATTGCATATATGATCCTTAAAGCAACATATAATGCAATCTGATTCTATATGTTCTACATATGCGACAGTTTAATGTGTAAAACCATATTTAGAAAATGGGTCAGCTCATACTGTACACATATATCCTGATGAGGTGATTTAAAGTAGTGTTTTGGGTAATAATCTGCCTCTTTAAACGAGCCCTATTTCTGACAGTGGGTACCTATTTGTGTGAACTTCTCTTCCTGTGTGTTCCACGGCTGTAAACAGATGCTGCCGACCCAGACAATGAACTGAGCCGGAGTTTGAACCTGATCCCCTACAGTCCTGTCACCCCCCAGCGAACCCAAAGAAGAAGACCGGTCTTATTCAGTCCTGCTGCTCTGGCCAAAACCATTATCCAGAAAATACTTAACATGGGGGGAGCCATGGACTTTACTATCTGCAAACCAGGTCGGTGCAGTGTCTGATAAGCAAGCTCACAGCAAGATATCATTTTAACGTCTTCACGAGGAATATTTAAACCTTGTTGGCATAATCCCAGCGTCTTCACCTATTGTGAGTCAAGCTAGAGGAGATAGATAAGAAGAAGTTGAGGCTGGAGAAGGTGAGAGAACAGGAAGCGACTACTGGGATTCAGGTCAGGTTTTGTATTGCCCTGCGGTGTAGATGTTAAGGAGTGTAACCAGAGAGATGGGATGGAAGCAAGACAAAAGATGGCCTAGTTGATAATTAGGATGACAATGCACGGTGATGCACGAAGGGACGTCGACAGATATTTTAGTTACTGCACTGAAATCAGTTCAGTAAAAGGTCAATCAGGGCGTCAAGCCCTTAGAGAATTACCACCCCGGTCCCATGACAAACCAAATGCTCCCAGTAGAGAGGGGTCAGAAAGGCTGCTGGTGGAAAGAACTGAACATCTGTTAAAACCAACCAGATTAGTTAGTTGGAGATTCCCCAGGGAAAAAACCTTGAAGGTTTCTGTTCCTTGTGATAAATGTGTTGTATTAAGTTGACAAAAGAATGAAGAATTAACACAATTTGTCTTTTCTGATTCAATCTGGTATGCAGACACTCTGTCCAAAGAGGAGTTTTATCTGAAGCAGAACGTGGAGCCGTTCATTCACTACAAGGAGAAGCAAACAACAATTGAATGCATCACCAGAGAAAACATAGAAGCTGTCGCCACCAAGGTAGGTTTTTATCGAGTAAATAGTAAGGATGGGATTAGTTTTGATATTTGCTGTGAATTAAATCAGAAGGTTGATGTCTGACTCTGGCTAACGGGAACAAAATCCACTGAGCATCATCATCAAGCTCACTAACTGTAAGATTATGTCTTGTTTGTTTACTCTGCGCAAAGTGTAAAAGCTAGTGAAGTGTCTGTCACAATGAATCAAGTCTTCCGAGCCTTCAGTAGACTTGTTTTTGGGTTCTTGAAGACGTTTCTGCTTCATCTAAGAGGCTTCCTCAGTTGGAACAGACTGGTGATGAGTCACTGGTCTCTATTGTCACAGCTAGATCACATGACTCAGGTTGTGAAACTGCCTGGGGAGGGATGGTTTTAATGAAACTGCTTGGGTAAGGATCTCAGGAGTACATTAGAAGTAATGGATAAGTGATATGAAGGACGCCATCTATAGTAAACTACAACAGCCATCTTTAAACGAAGCAGGAGATACAACACCACTTAAATGGTCTGTACCTTAGTAGTACTAAAAGCTTTACAGTGTTTTCTCATTCACCCATTCACACATTCATACACCTGCCGTGCAAGGCGCTTGCCTGCCATTGGGAGCAACTTTGGGTTCAGTGTCTTGCCCAAGGACGCTTCGACTGTGGACGGGCGGAGGATCGAACCACCAGCCTTGCAAATGGAGGACAACCGCTCTACCACCTGAGCCACAGCCGCCACTTATAGCACAGTCCTGAGATCCCTCCCCAGGCAGTTTTACAACCATTCACACTTTGAGTTATGTGAGTCTTGGGTCATTAATGGGCCATGAGCCATTTGATTTGTGTATGAAAATAAACTCCCCGCGAGTCATTTAGACACGAGGAAGACTCTCGTGAAGTGAAATGTTTTCAAGAACTAAAAAAAAAGTCTGGTTAATTAAGTTGTCCTCTAGTCAGGTACTCAGGATTAAGGGTTTCTAGATGTTTTGAGGTGCTATAGTTGGCTGCTGCCTCCAACAGAGTGGTGTAAATTTAAGTCTCATCAAGGGAGGTCTATTTTCATTAAGTCAAATTGTTCATTGAATGCGGAACCTTTGTGTGCCATCCTGTTGACACTTTGGTTTTTGCTGAACTGTCACACATTGCTGCAATAATTGTACATTTCTGATCAGCAGCTGTGATTTTATTATTATTTTATGATCTTCAGTTTTCCTTCTTTTGTTCAGGATGTGAAAAGTGAAAGTATTACCTTTTCATTCTGATCACAGGGTTGGGTGACGCAGATGAAAATGCAAACATTCTGGCAATACTGATAGTTACTGATGATCTATAATTACCTTTAAACAAAAAAATAAAACAAGAGCAGGAAATGCTTCATTATCAAGGGGTATGATCAGCTGTTAGTAAACTAGAGAGGGAACACGTTCAGGTTCATGCAGATGAAACGTTGCGTTGCTGTTGTATGCTCTGTATGCTTGTGGGTTGAATCTAAAGTATGTAGGTAAATCTATCAAACATTCTATTGAGAATTTTCTTAGGCCTATCCGACAAATGTTCTTTTATCTGTGTTGTACAGATGTGAGCTTTTGTGTGCCATTAATGCATTGAATTACGTATGCAAAGTGTAGCTCTGTATTTGATCGTAAAGGCTTTTTTTTTTCTACCAGGGCAAACACTGCCTGCTGGAGGCTGAGCTGAGCTGTGTCAAGGACCTCCTGCGGAGAGAAATCTACCCGATCATCATCTACGTCAAGATCTGTGAGAAAAATGTCAAGAAGTTACGGTAGGCCCAACAAATGTCACTTATTCCAACAATTTATCCCGTTAGTCATCCCACACGGCTGCACACCACACTTCATGTTACAAATGCGAATACATGTCAGTCCTTGCATGAGATTATGTTTTGACTCCAGGCAGGAAATGAGACCGAGCCAATCAAAGCATCATTGTTTGAGGTTGTTATGTACTTGAACTTGTGATAGGGTTAGATGAACAAGAGCTTGTTCTATCAGTGGAGACACACTCTATTGTTTCCCCTGGGTGTCATCGTGGTAATTGTTGGTGCAAGTTGAGTGTCAACAAACCCTGATGCTTGATGTAGCTTATGATGGATTAGGCTTTACTCATCCAGTTTGTGAACCCATTATTGCCGGAGTAATCTTTCTGAGAATTACACTGAAGCAAGCAGACCACCGCTGCAGGGTGGGATCACATCCTGCAAACATTACAACACTCACCGCTGCAGCGCTGCTTCCTTCCTGCTTTGCGTCCACACAGAAAGTTGAATCTGCGCTTGGAGTCGGAGGAGGAGTTTGTGAAGCTGTGCCGGGCCAAAGAGAAGGAGCTGGAGGGCATCCCCTGCCTCTATGCCACCCTGGAGCCCGAGGCCTGGGCAGGGACGGACGACCTCATCAAGGTCATCAAAGACCGAATACTGGAGGAGCAGAGGAAGATGGTGTGGGTGGAACAGGACCTCCTGTAGACAGACGTAGACGACAGTTAGTACATGGACATACATGTGTAGCTAAGCACAATGAAGCACATCATACATCATGTACATCGTGCTTTCATGCTTTTATATTTATGCTCAGACTTAAAACTCACCTGTGGACCCTGGAATTGTTTAAATAAATGCATTATGTATTTTGTAAATGTGTGTCCTTGATTTAAAAAAATAAACAGACTGAAAGGATCAAAAATTATACTTTCTTTTCTTAAGAGATGTGTTCTTTGAGGTGTGTTTTCAGTTACAGTACAATCCTATTTAATCAAGATTACAGGGCCCTCTAGTGGCCGATGTCAGCTTTTTCACACTGAAGTCACAACCATCCATCCATGAGCTGGATCAAGTTGCAACAAGATATTCAGATATGGAAATCTTTGTTGAAATACCTTTGTTTATTTCTGGAACACGTGAGTTAGAATTTATAAAAGGACTTTTATCATTTACCCTCAGTGTGGATTGGCTTGTAACCAATCAGATAGAGCTGTGAGCAGAACATTGTTCGAGATCTCAAAGTAGGCTCATCTCACTTCACTAATTTTTAACTTCCTCGTGTCCTCTGTCCTCCTGCCTGTGACCCAGAAATGAATCTGGGTGCACCATTACAAAGGACGTCTCGATTCCTAACATCGAGGACAGAGGATCGAGGATCAGGGAGGAGGAGCTGTGAGAGAAATCATAAAATACAGTGGGTGGTTATTACAAAACAACAGATGATGCAGCTGTGTCTCATGTCACATTTAATTAACATCGCTTTAAAACAACGGCTCCGAAATCAGGATGTCACATTTTGTTAAATGCCTGTAGCCTCGACTCCTCGACTCCAAGGAAAGAAAAGGGGGATGTACAATTAGTGAAATGAGATGAAGGAATGACAACAGATAGACAACAAGTGAAGCATTTTTAAACATATGTATTTTGTCGGGGATTGGTTGAAAACACAGCAATACAGATAACTGGGAAAATCTGTCGTCCAGTATTTTAAACAACCGATCAGTAAAGCAAATGCAGCCTTTTAGCTAAAACATGGCTTCGAATTGCAGATTTCAGTGATCCTGTAATATGATTTTAAGCTTAGATTTGGTTAATTTTTATCCAGCAGAACCAGACTGGATACATGATTAATTAAAGGACCACTAGAAAATTTTAAAAAAAATCCATTGATTCCTTCTGCTCTTGCAGTTTCTGGCTGATAAATGATGTGACTGGAAGATGACTTTCAAACCCGCTGGCAGGTATTAGGATTCAAGGGCTACATGCCTCATCAACTATGGGAGTGATTGTAAATTGTGCCTTTGATTTCTCAAACACTTTGCACTAAAAATGCAAATTCCAATTTATTTTATTTTTTTTTAAATTTCATACATGAATCCTGAATGACTAGAACCGTCTCCGGTCAATTAGCTCGATAACCTTGCAAAGTAAAATCCTGAAACCCACTCTGGTGCATCGATCCATGTAAAAAGATCTCCTCTGCTTATCTGCGACTGAGTGAACCTGCTTCGGTCACGATGCTTCCTGCAGCTTACAAATCAGTGTTTTGACAGTATTTTTTTTTTTTTTCAATGGCCAAATGAGGGCTTAGTCTGTGACAAAAATGGTCTGGCCAGAAGGGGATTTAGAGCAACCTCGTTCATATTGGCGCAAGATAATCTCCTCATCAGAGCAAAAAGGCACACACACACACACACACACACACACACACACACACACACACACACACACACAATGCTTCAAAAGGACTCATATCAGTCACATACTGCAAATAAGAAACTGTGTCGCTTCCCTGCATTCTGGTTCCAGTTTTGAAAAGTCAGAAACATTAAAAAAAAA
>NW_007578145.1:40415-61064 GCF_000690725.1 Stegastes partitus | reverse complement strand
TTTATTCTTTTGTGCTCTTTGTTTAATATGCTGCTAATCCAAAGAGCTGCTAAATTGCCTTACACTACTGTTTAACAATGACAATAAAGACCTCGTCCTTTCTATTCTTTCTCCACTTTATTTATACTTTTTTTATTCAAGTATTTATTATTGTGATCTTACCTAGATTGTAAAGCCTCTTGAAAGTTAAGGTTAAGGGTTAAGGTGTCTTTATTTGTCCCCTTTAAGAGAAATTTGTTTTAGACAGAGCGGTCTGCTGCACAGACAACACAGACCACTCATACAACAATAAAAAAAAACATCCAGAATAAAATAAAAGAATAAATAAATCAATGAAATAAAAGTGCAATGCATTATGACATTGCTTTAAAAAAAACAAAAAAACAAGTGCAATGTGAAAAAATAAACACAGACACACCCCTTACCCTGTTACACACACGGTTATCTGGGTGACCTTGCTGGCTTCCTGTTCTGTTCCTATGTAAGTATGATTATTCTAATATTTTTCTCCCTTCACCAGTTTACCCTGCAGAAACCTTAATCGCCAACTCTCGCGATACTTCCCGTACTCTCGCTCCAGCTCCCAGGGAAAAAAAAAAAAAAAAACAGCGGCTCACAGCGCAGCCAGTCTCAGTTGACGCGGCGCTGGGAGCTGGAGGCACAAAAGAGGAGGTGAGAAGGTGTTTGCTTTCTGACACGTCTGTCTTGTTTGGTTTTTTTCTTTTCTTTTCTTTTGCCGAGAAACGGATAAAGTAACATAGCAGTATATTTATCAGCAATAAATGCTACCTTCGCTCCACAGCCGTGGACTACTTTGATACCCAGATAATGCCCGGGCACGCTGACAGCGAATATTGATAAAAGCACCGAGTTAACGGTTGTTTTTTCTTTCGCTACTCCTCCTCGTAGTTTTCCCCCCTCCACGTTAGCGGCTAACGGGGAGGCTTGTAGTGAACCGGGGCGAGGAACAGCCCGTTCCCGCGGCGCTGCCCTGCCCGTCAAAGGGCTACATTGTGTCCGGTCTGGCATCTGCTGGCGGCTGCTGCGGACAGGACGGTGTGATTTATGTGCCGTTAGGTGAGCTCCGGCTGCTTTACGGCTCTGGTCGCTGCTCAGCCCCGGTGGTTTAGCACCGCGCTGCTACCAACCCGACCAGCGTGGATAAGTTTCTGGGCAATTATGCTGCTCATATTAATAAATTAGCAGACGCCACGGTGTTTCTAAATGAGATTTCTGTACGTCAAACGTTGAATTCATCCTCTGTGTCGCTAAAAAAAAAAAAAAAAAGTGATGCTTGTCCATCACTACAGATTTCAGGTAACTGAGGAAACAAATAGCAAAAGAAAAAAGAAAAACTATTTTATAAAAAGTAATGTGATTGGGGCTGAGCAGGTAAATTAGTTTAAAAATCACAATATGGCTAAGGGCAATATCTAAATCACAGGGGCAAGGCAAAATGAGACACTAAATACTTGGGGTGGTCTTGATTAATCATTAATTAATTAATTTAACTGATTAAAAATATATTAACAACAAGGCAGAAGACATGTCAGTGAATGTACTGTGCATTAACTGTAGGTTGCATTTCAACACCTTGCAATATTAGTCTATACAAGCAGCCATGCAGTGCATTCTGGTAGCGAGGCAATGCTTTTGTAGAGACAGGAGGTGGTGTTGTTCGCTCCTTATTTACATAAAATTAAGGTCTTGGCTACTTTATGCAAATCGGGGTCATCCGATCGCCACTAGAGGCCTCTGGGAAACACGCTCAAAACTTTAAAACTGTTTGCTGACATCCAGTGAAGACAGATTTAGCTACTGCATTGCTTATTTGTTGCCTTAGAAAGCCCAGGAGCGAAGTGATTGTCCAATTAGGCGCAGCCAGTGTTTGTTGTAAGTGGGTCGTAGTTTTCTGTCAACCATCTATGATAACAATTCTTAGTCCCACACCCATCAGGCATCTGATGTTCGGACGATAGGCAACTTCTGGTGTCCATAAACGCCCCTATTGCTGCTTAATGCGATTAAGACTGCAGCTTGTTTACTGTATTTAAAACTTTAGCTATCTGAGTTGATCAGATTGTGGGCAGCTCCGTGAACCACAAGGATGTTGATGTTAAAATCCAGTTTCTGGGTAGCTTTGTCATTGTTATTTCAATTGTGTTGTGTTTGAAATGAGATTTTCTTGGATGGATGGGTTTCTTTTTGGTGTTTATGTGGCTGAGATCATTGTGGGGGTTTAGCTCGCCACGGGCCATCATGACAGAGATTTGTGTAGCAGTTGATGGTTTCTGGTAAGTGTAGTTTATGAGACAGCATTCCTGTTACCAAGCCGCTGATTTTTGCCAATTTTGTGGCAAACATTAGGCAGCTGTGGTTAAAAATGGCTCAATCAGCATATGGAAAAACAGTCACTATACTCACTTTATTTTAACGATTAATTATCGCAGTTATTGATTCATGATGTGGCAGAGGATTGGGGATATTGTTCAGCCCTAAATATGATATTCGATCCATTCATTAGCAATACCTGCTTTATCCTGTAGAGGGCTTTTGGGGTGCTTGAGCCGACTGTCACTGGTCTAACTAGTTCTTTCTGTACAGCTCTGTGTTGGCGCTGGAGAACGATCTGACTGCATCTCGTTAATATTCTGCTGTAGGGGAAAGAACACAGGCTTGTTTGTATTTCCATAAATATAGCGGGCGGAGCTAGCCCAGGATGCAGCAATGATGCCCCTGCAAAATAGTGACGGGGGAATTGTTTTTGGTGGAGCATTTGCATGCAGGGAGTTGAACACTTTCATTAAAATTGATAATTAACCTGAAATTTAACCTGAATATTCCTCGATCTTCAGTAAAACTTGACATTTCCAGCATGTAGGTTGCTGCTATGAGATTTCCCATTACAAAGAGAATTTATAAAATGGCAACATGTAGGTAGCAGAAGGGGGAAAAGAAAGCTGAAATAAATATGCGGAGGAAACATCAGGCTTTTATTGAAAGCCTGCATCCAGCGAGTCAGATTAATCCCTTCTGACGTCGGGTTAGATGCGGGGTACACACTGGACACGTCGCTAGTCAGAAATCTCAGCGCTAACGCGAAGTGACAGACAACGATGCTCGCTCACACGTGGAGAAAACTGACACAGGCAGGGAGAACATGCAAACTCCACACAGAATGGGCCTCAGGCAACCAGCAGGTTTCAACCCACAACCTTCTTGCTGTGAAGCAAGAAGAATTTCACACAGTTTTTAAAAAAAATGTTAGTATTTAATAGACCGAATGATAAATCAAGACAATAATTAGTAGATATCAGCTATCTATTATATGCATTTGATTGTATTGTAATGTAGGGCTGAGTGATTTGGGGAAATAAATGAACTGCAATTTGATTTACGATGGAGTGAAAACCATGACTGTATCATAAATTTGTTTAAAGTCAACCTTCAGCTAAATATTGGCCGTGTGACAGATTTAAAACGTGATGCAGCATGAGACACCATCCGAAGCGTGACTGTCATATGTGGAGGACGGCATGAATTTCTAAAGCACTGATGCTACAATTTAAACGCTTTACCTAAAGAATAAAGTAGTGTAGGCGGAAGTATAGCTTAAGCACAAAGCTGGAGTGACTTAATTCGTTTTGCCGGTGAGAAGTCTCACATCTTGTACATTATAGGATTGCAGTTAATTTGTTGCTGTGCAGAGATGAAGACGTGTAGTCTGCAGCCTCTGGAGGGAGGAATGACGATTTTCCATGTCAATGGTCCCCTCTTAGCTTCAGAACAGGGGAAATAATGTGAGATCTGTTGCCCTAGAATTCCAAATTTAGAAGCGCGTCCGAATGGAAAAGTGACGCCCTGTGACTTCTAAACTGAACAGAAAGTGAAGGATAGCCTTGAGAGTGAAAATAAGAGTTGTGATTGAAATATCACAGGTAGAACAGACATCTCACGTACTGTCTATTTTCACCTTTGCAGTATTTCTAACCTCTGTCCTTCATTCTCTCAGCACAGCACTGGAGTTTGTATTCACTCCCTGTTTATTGCTTGCATTGATTACTCCAACACCCTTATCTCTGGTGTTGGCAATTAACTTCTCCATCAGCTCCGAATCATTCAGGATCATCACACGCATCGAGTCCACCGAGTCCACTGACCGCATCACACTCCTCCTCCTCCTCATTCAGCTCAACCGGCTCCCTGTTCCACAAAAGATCCATTATAAGATTCTGCTGCTCGTCTTCAGAGCCCTCCGTAACCTGGCTCCCCCCCCACACAGCCGTCAGCTATTGCACAGTTCAAATCACTACTCAAAACACATCTGTTTAGAGCAGCGCACTGATTTTTATACTTCGATTGTAATCTGCTCTGATTTTATTGTTGTTGTTTAAATATTGTGTTAATGTGCCTGATGTTGTGTAAGGTGTCCTTGAGTGTTTGAAAATGTGACAACAAATAAAATATATTATTATTATTGGTATTTGTACAGCAGCATACCTGTGCAATGCAGAGTACATTACTTCATGGAGTGCAGAGCCTCCTGACATGGAGATATTTAGCAGCCACTTGTGATTTTACTGCTGGGAGTGGGAGTGAGATCAACTCAGAGCTGAAGGAGAATATCAGAGAACGCTTTTCCAACCCAATAAACTGTCAGAATCGCTGGATTTAACTCTAGTTTTTAAGCTGCTTTTAATAGAAGAGAACACCTTGTGAGGAAGAGCTACATTTTCCTGTGTCTTTATTTTAGCCTTGATCTGTATCCTTTTGTAGCTCTGCTGAAACCTGCAAGAAAAAAAAATACTGAGAACAGGAACAAAGAGAGCTGAACATTCATTCTCAAAACAGAAAACAGTCGTGATGAAGATTTTCGTTTAAATGGCTTTAGTTAACTAATAATTTACCTGTGTGTGTATATATATATGCATGTGTGTGTCTCTGTGTTTGTATAAGTAAATTGTTTGTGAGCTGAAGACATTTAAGCAGATAATCTTTGTACTCTGAATTTTCTGTCATGAGTTCAATTTATCACTAAAAAAACAAAGAAAAAAACATGCATTTTATTTTTGTCATAGATTAAAGGTCTTCTGGAAATATGCCAAAATCTGCTGGGTCAAAAAATATACATGCAGCAACTTGAATGAACAGTTCTGGTGATGTAGAAAGCTGTGTTAATCAAATTTCCTTCGTAGCATTTCATCTTAACGTCTCATGAGTGATTACGATTGGCGACAGCTGCTGACTCCTCTGAGGTATTTTAAATAGGGTCCATTTGATACACTCATTAAACTCAGCCACAAACACTACAGTGGGAAAGTCTGAGGAGCCCAGCAAATATATGAAAAAACAAATCATTGGCTTAAACAAGTCAGGAAAATCCCTTGGAGCCAATTCAATGCAGCCAGAGATCCTAAAGTCATCTGTGCAAACAACTGTTTGTCAGTATGAAGTGGATGACACAGTCACACTGGTGTGTGAAAACGCAACCATCGCCAGCTGCTGAGAGATAATTGGTCAGGATGGCCATGAGTCAACCAAGAATCACCAAAAAGCAGGTCTGTGATGAATTAGAAGCTGCTGGAGCAGAAAAAAAAAAAAGAAAGGCCTTGTGGAGAAACGGTCTGTGACCAGATGAAATAAAATTTGAGCTATTTGGCCACAATGACCAGAAAAATGTTTGGAGGGGAGGAGGGGAGGGTCTTAACTCCAACAACACCAAACCTACAGCAGAGCATGATGGTGGTGGTGTTCTGCTTTGGAGCTGTTCTGATGCTGTTGAACTGGTATTTTACACACAGTAATTGGAATAATAAAGGAGGAGGAGGAGTACCTCCACATTGTTCAGAGAAATATAAAATCATTAACCAGAAGGTTGGGTATTGGACTCAGCTGGGTGTTCCAACAAGACAATGACCCCAAACACAGCTAAAGTGGTACAGAAATGGCTAAATCAGGATAGAATTAGGATTTTCGACTGGTCTCCCCCAAGTCCTTACTTAAACCCCAGCGAGAATCTATAGACAGTTCTGAAGAAAGAAGTCTGAAACCCAACAAATTTAGTTGAACTGCACCAGTTCTGTCAGGAAGAGCTGTCACAGAGCGTTCCCCTTCAGTTATTTCACAAAGAAGCAAAATAATTAATTGATCTTATCATATAATAAAGAAAGAACATGAAGAAAATGTTTTTTTGTTAAACAAGTGATGAGCCCAACACAGAATTTTTTCAGAAAGTAAATCCAAGAAAGATGGAACACCTAACTTGTGTTTTTTTTTTTTCTCTCTGTGTTGCCTCAGGCTGCCGCTGCTGCAGGTATGATCAAAGGTGAGAGTTCAGTCACGGTTGGCCAGATCTGCTCCTGTACAGCACACTCCCGCGGTGCACCAGCATCATGATAAAAACCATCCTACCACAGACTCCGCTGAAGCTGCCGTGTATCTATTGCCATGGTGAGAGAGAGCTCCTGGACTTTGACTCTGTTGCCATGGTAACCCTGTAGCACGAAACCTATAACTCCAGTCTGTTGCCCTGGTTGTCACATAAAACGACCCAGGTAACTATTTCGGTCTGCGGCCATGGCGATGCCGTGGAGACGCCCTGTGAAATCGTAAGTCAGTTGCTATGGTGATTCTTTAAGCAAGCAGCAGTCAGTATGGGAACGTCCAGAATGTTCCGCATTTTTGTAGTCCTGGGCTCGGCTTTCATGATTCTTCTGATCATCATCTACTGGGATGACGTCGGGGCCTCCCATCTCTATTTGCACACTCCTGTATCGCCGGGACCCAAAGTCCTGCACCCTCCCTCCCAGCAGAGGCCTCAGACCTCCCGAACCCCGTCCTTCCTGTCCGACATCGATGCCTTCGTGAACCAGTTCTTAGAGCCGGGAACTGGGGAGCCCACTGACCCCGCTCTGACGGACACAAGCAACCAATCAGAGAAAGCAGAAGAGCGGTACATACCGCGGAGGGAGTGGAAGATTCACCTGACTCCAGTGGCGGCAGAGCTCCGTGAGAGACAGGTTAGTTTTATTCTTATTACTACTCTTATTATGAATAGTAAATTGACATCACGTAGAAGGAAAAGCAGAGGTAGAATTATTAAAATAAATGATACCGGCATTTCATTTATTGCAGCAGCCGGTCGCATGCTGCTTCACTGATTTGACTCGATAGGACACCTAAATACAGTCGCTGTTGGCATTGTGCTTTTTCTGATGTGACAAGTTCAAACGTCTGTTCTGAAAAACATCCTTTGGAGAACTTTGTATCCACAAACAGATCCATTATAATTCCCGTCAAGCTTTTTGATTTGAAAGATTAGAACCAACGCAACGCACCAAAACAAGTGGATGACTCTAAACAGACATTTGACACCAGCTTGAAATGTGTTAATTTCAGTTGGTACCTAAAATATTTAAATTCAACACCAGTGTCTCCTATCAGAGGAAGGTTTGATAATGAAACTCATGAGCATTATTATTCTGTCACCTAATGACACAACCAGGAGCAGCGACGGAGGTTACTTCAGGAGATGTGTGCCAATGACAGCGTGGTGTTTCCCGGCAAAAACCGAACCTTTGACGACATTCCCAACAAGGAGCTGGACCACCTGATTGTGGATGACAGGCATGGTATCATCTACTGCTATGTTCCAAAGGTATGAAACGCCAGGCGTCTTCTGTACTGATTTGCTTGAATTCATTTTGGGTTACACACAGTTACAGCATGCTTATGTCAGTGAACAGAATTTGAGACTGAGCATCTGTTGTTCAAGTCCCAGCATGCAGGCCTTAACTATGTCGTTTACATTGATCACATGGCGCCATTAACGACCCGTGAAAGCTTCAGTCTGCTCAAATTACATACGTTTGAATTACAGCATTAATCTTTATTTATTAGGAGCACTCTCTCTATCCTACATTGCAGCCTTTGTGATTTGCTAATTGCATCATTTAACTAATTGATTTCAAATTGTTCAGTTCTACCTTTCCTGCCTTTCGTCCTCAGGTAGCGTGCAGCAACTGGAAGCGCATCATGATAGTTCTCAGCGAGAGCCTGCTGCAGGACGGCGTTCCTCAGAGGGACCCGCTGGCTATTCCCAGGGACCTGGTCCACAACAGCAGCATGCACTTCACCTTCAATAAGTTCTGGAAACGTTACGGCAAGTTTGCAAGGCACCTTATGAAGGTGTGTTCAAATACGACACTTTGTTGTTCCCTAAATGGTGATAATAGTACAAGACTATGAAAAACACACACAGTGTAGTTTATTTGTTTTAAGTGCTGTCGATCGTTTGATGTTTCACGGACAGGATTTTAAATTTGCATGCTCCTCAGTTGCAGAGCTTTATGGTTGCTCCTCTGTGGGGAAATGTTATCAACTTGATGGAACTGAAGTAACTGTGACATCTGCTGAAGCTGCGATGCTTAATTTGCTCTGCCATTTGCAAAAATGACAGGAGACCAGGGACTAGTGAATAAATGATGACATTTATCAGATAACATGAAAAAACACCAAAATACTTAGAATCCATCCATCCATCATCTATACACTGCTTAATCCTCACTAGGGTCATGGGGGGCTGGAGTCTATCCCAGCTGACTCAGGGTGAAGGCAGGGGACACCCTGGACAGGTCACCAGTCTATCACAGGGCTGCACTTAGAGACAGACAACCAAGCACACTCACATTCACACCTACGGACAATTTAGAATCACCAATTAACCTCAACATGTTTTTGGACTGTGTGGGAGGAAGCTGGAGAACCCAGAGAGAACCCACGCTGCACGGGGAGAACATGGAGACTCCACTCTTGCTGCGAGGCAACGGTGCTAACCACCGCTCCACCTTGCAGCCCATGCATAGAATCAATTTTCCATTTTATTATATAATTTCCAAATTCAACAGCCAAGGGACATTATTGAATATTCACTGTATAAACAAACCAAAAAGTCCCTTTGTGAGTCAATTTGATTTCATTGTGAATTAGAAAGCAGTCGGCAGGCCAGCAGGCAGCGTAACACAGGCCCTGATTTGGCCCGTGGGCTGTAACATGAGCATCGCTGTGCTAAATCCTGTAATGCAGCGTGACTGGCATCTGTTCCTATCAGTTTGCTTTTGCCTGATGTTGTACTATCTACTCAAAAGAACTGAATTATTATTGATTTTATGGAGATGAATCGCTCTTTGGTGACCCCAGCTGCAGCTCAGAAAGCTATTTTACTCGCACACACGTTTTTGATTCAGATCTGCATCGTGAACAATGGTTCTGTGATCGCTGCAAGTTTGGGGCATTTTTAGAAATACCTTTGCAATTATGCCGTTTAGTGTGGTCACAGCATGCCAAGATTCTGACATACATAAGATGTCTGCCTAAATATCGTGATATAAAAAACATCACAGCAAAAACCTAAAGCATCAGGAAAAGTAATGGAATAATAGATGACAAAGTACAAAATGCAAAATTAGATTTTTCTTAATAATTAAAAAAGAAAAACTTTGACAATGCCAGTGTAAGACGTATGAAACAAGAGCAACCCAGTGTTCAGTTTCACATCCAACCTGAACTAAAGAAACTAAACTCAGCTCTTTACACACTGCTGCTCGTTCTTTCTTTCTTTCTTTCTTTCTTTCTTTGGATGGGATCCTTAAATGCAAAATTTAGTGCACATTTTAATCAGCCACTTTCTCTCTTTCATGAGGAATTTATTTGATCATTTATAACTCGTGTCGTTGCTCTGCAAACTTCAGCTCACAGTACCATGAGGGATGTTTGCCACATTGGTGGGTTAGCTTAAAAGATGAAGCCAAAGTAATGAGTTATCATTAAGTGTCTTGTCCAACTCTGATGGTGGAAAAAAGTTCCAAAATAAATCGTTTGACTCACATTTCAGGGCTTGTAAAAATGTTTTTGCTCACATTCTTACAATCCTTTGAACATGTCGGCATGTATGTTAGTGAGAGATTCGGCCAAGTTAGACATGCTGGCTTCTTTTTTTTTTCAGACAAGCTAGAATAATGCCATATTTTGCTTTGTGGACAATCTGTGCACTCCTTATGGAAGGAGAAAAAAAGAGGTCGTGTGCCCAGTATGTCTGTACGTAGTGAAAGCACAGCGCTACACACATTCTTCCTCGCTGTCGCACAACGACGCAACTCACAGGAAATGTAGCGTCTGTTAAAACACCGTCATTCTGACACAATGGGGATTGTTTTTGTTTTTACTGGCGAGGTATTGTGATGCCTTTCTAGTATACTGTGCAATGATAATGTCATCTAAGGACGTCATTATCATACTGCTGTATCTGCCGTTTGGTTCCACTGTACCTCCAACGCATAATAGAGCCGAAGCTGTCGGAGCACCAGGATCTGGAGCTCATTTCTAGCTGTAAAATAATAATCCGAGGGTCATGCAAGTTCCTTTTATTATTCTCAGTTATCATCACAGTTTTGAATGCATTTTGAATCCATATGGGATTACTTTGGGCTACGTGTTGATAAAATTGTGATTCATTTTTTGAAGGTGAAGCTGAAGAAGTACACCAAGTTCCTTTTCGTGCGGGACCCCTTTGTGCGTCTCATCTCCGCCTACCGGAACAAATTCGAGCTGCGAAACGAAGACTTTTACCGCCGCTTTGCACAGGTCATGCTGCGTCGCTATGCCAACCAGCCCACACCTCCTGCCTCGGTGGATGAGGCATTTGCCGTGGGCGTCCATCCGTCTTTCTCCCACTTCATCCAGTACCTGCTGGACCCTCAGACAGAGAAGGACATGCCCTTTAACGAGCACTGGCGACAAGTGTACCGACTTTGTCATCCGTGCCAAATTCAGTATGACTTTGTGGGCCACTTGGAGACGGCGGAGGAGGACGCCGAGCAGCTACTGCGCCAGATGAGGGTGGACAACGTGGTGGAATTCCCCACCTCCCATAGGAACCTTACAGCCAGCAGCTGGGAGTCTGATTGGTTCAGCACAGTACCTGTCGAGGCACGTAGGGAACTGTACAAGCTGTATGAACCTGACTTCAGGCTGTTTGGCTACGACAGACCAGAATCACTCCTCAATGAGTGACTAATGTTTCACAGAGCCGCACAGACACTTTTTTTTAATATGTATTGAAAAAACACTACACCCCGACTACAGTGACAAATTTTGTTTTGGGTTTTCGCTGATGTGTTCTCGTCTGCGCTGCGCTGAATGTACGCGTTATGAAGGGCACTCAATCAGAGGAAGCACAACAATTAGGCAAAGCCATCATCCATTGCTGTTTCTTTTCACTTAATCACAAAGATAACAAGAACGAAGGGAGCAGTTAAAACATGGACTGTGCAAACAAGTGTTCCTAAAATGTCGTACATTCGGCGCAGTCCTCCAAACTCGACGCCGAGTGTTTTGCACTCCCATTTTTCACACCATGCCTGCCATTTGTGGCCACAGTTGTGTTGTGATTACTGTGATGATCATAGGCTTTTGGTAGCACCGGTGTTGGAGAGAAACGGGGCCACGCTGTGTTTGTGATGGCAAAAGAAAGCATTTTAGTTGCTAACACAGAAGCAACGGTTTTTGGAAAGTTGGGCGATTAGATAAAACGTTTTATTAGATTAGTTGTAAATGTAGTAGTTAGTCCGCTAATTTATTTCCCATTGTTTAAGTGCAATGTTTATGTTGAGCATGAAAGGGATTTTTATGTTAAAAACACACACTAATGTCAACAGAAACACACCACCAACAGGCAGTTCTTTTATACCTCATAGGCATCAGGCATGAAGGAGATATTCATGTTGCGTCGACATTCTCTAAACAGCTTTTTCAGACCGGGCACGTTTAGTTCAGCCTTTCACTTCTATTAACAGAATGATTTCACACTACATTTTAGCTGCTTGCTTTATTTGACCAGTTTGGAAGCCCGATGTAGCCTCGTCACATAGAAGCACAGCAGCAGCTCCGGGAGGCAGCACATCAGGCTGATCGGCTGGATTTGCCCCAACTTGTCTTCGAGGCATAAATCTGGAGTTTTAGCATTCTTTTGATTTCGCCTCAGCTGTATGTGCACAGGTGGGCCTGGGTGTATTTAAATGAACAGTTTTCTAAAGGGAACATTTTCTTTCATTTTTTTTTTTCTCCTTTTGTTACCATCAGCATTTCATCGTCTTTTCGTGCTGCACTGAACTACTTTGGGTAACCCTGGAGACTGCAACAGTGCTGGGTTTTCTTTTTCTTTCCCCTCCCTGGATATGATGAACATTTTTTTACTCTTTAAGGGCAGCATTTTCATGAGATGCGTTGTTTTTTTGTAGCAAGCAGCTGAGCACATTGCATAAGGCAAACAGAGGGGTTTTTAGTATGTACACTGCACTACTGTGAAGGTGCATCAAGTTGCTTTGATGTTGTTCAGTACAACTGGTCCAAGATGCAACGATAGTCAGTGGTAGTTTCAAGGTTCAATCCTGGTTCGAGTCAGGATTATTCACACCGTGGGATTGGGTGACGTAATTTTCCCGACATGAGTGGAAAGAGAAGACAGTGCCTTTGGTTGCAAAAGTTTACACAGCAAAAAAAAAAAAAAGTATTTTTGTAGAAGGATTTAATTTTTACTTAAATACAGTGAGAGCTGTATGACGCCACAGCGAGGTATATTTCATATACTGGGCCTTGTGTATCTTGTGTGGCTGTAACTTAGGACAAACAGGAAACAACTGAGCCCTTTAGCAGAATTGTAACTTTCTATCTGGGTATTTGTATGATTTCTCCTTCGGTGTACTTTTGTGTTCAGTGGATTGCACCGTATGTATTTCGCCGCACATTTCTTTGTCTGGAAAAGCCTTTTTTTTTTGGTTGTTGTTTTAAATATGTTGTAATAATACCGGTGACTTGACTTGATGCAGGATTTCTGTGCAGTTCAGACTATACGCGATGTCACGTTATTTTGCAAGTTACTACGATGTACACACACTACTAGGACGGTGTTGTCTTAATGCCTTCTGTTTGTTTTGTTTTATCTGTGTCAGTGTTAAAAGGGTAAAACTGCATTTTTCCCCCCCAAAAGTCTGTCATCATCACGTCAGTACATGCAGTACATGAAGTGAATACATCCCTGTGCAATATCACTTGAGTGTCACGTGATTCAGAAATGTACCGCCTTTCAATAACTGCATCGTTTTTAAGCTGATGAGTCGAGTACTTCCTTACAAACAATCAGAGAGACTGCATTGAAAATATAGACCCCAAAGTAGAAACGTGACAAAAGGGAATCCCAGTTAGAAATCCTGGAATTACTGAAACTAAATTGGGTACACCTCTGATTTCCAGTCAGCCTAACTGCAGTGGAGTAGTTGGGAATATTGGACTTCTGTGCTGTGTCTGTCTGCATTATGGCTCCACATAGGAAAGAGCTGTTAGAATATTTAGATTATGAAACTTTACAAAGGAGGGAAAGGCTACAAGAAGAGTGGCGACCAACTAAAAGTCTCTCAAAACCAATCAGGAGGCACAGAATGAGCCATAGCACCACTTATCAAAGCCACTAGGGTTGTCCAAAGAAGACGCTATAGACAGTGTTGCATATTTGAGCTCCAGAAGCAGATGGGAAAGTACGTTAGATCCAGTAAAGGGTTTTTAGTTTTTGTTAATGGTTCCCAAAGCAAAACCATTTTGTACTCTTTGGCACAAAATTGCAAGATGAAACCTTGCCAAAGAAAACTGTCATAACCTGGCTCGTGGGTTATGACAAATATGGCAAGGACCACAGATTTAAGTCAAAATAAGGATGTTTATGAGAACCAAAAGCAAACCATTTAACAAATAATAGTAAGTATGGCGTGTGTGACTATCAGTAGTATCAGTAGTGTAGGTGTGAATGAGTGAACATGATGGGATGTGAGGTGTTGTGAAGCAGAAACAAAGCAAAACAGAAAGAAGTGTCGCCACCACTACCGTAGCCGAATGAGAGAGAGAGCAAGAGAGGGACGGCGGTAGATTTATGGGCCGTCCTGATGCCTTCAGGGACCCACAGGTAAACTGAATTCTCCGCCTCCATGACAGCAGCTGACATTGGGCTGTCACAAAACGAAAAAAAGAAAGAAATTGGAACCACACTCTGAGGCCAAGATAAATGTGTTTAGCTCTCATGGGGTCCAGCATGTTTGGCGTGAAACTAAACAGGACAGTGAATGCATCGTCCTGACCGTGAAGGTTTGAGTTTGATGATATGTAGCCGCATGAGTGCAAAAGGTGGAAAATGAGAAATTTGATTCCATGTAGTGAAAGCTGCATCGAGTTCCCACTGAGCAGCCTGTATTTTTAGTATTCAAAGCAAATGCTCCACTGGACAAATTAGAAATGATGCAGTTGCTGAGAGGTGATAACATTTTGAATCATTTGACGTCGACCGTTTCCATCGTAAAAGGGTAGAACTGCAAAGGAAAGCAGGTCTCCGTCAAGGGAAAACAAAACACCTCATCAACCTGCACTCCCACCTTACCAGTGTTTGGATTGTAAGTCACTCATATTTTATTGTCTTTTTTTATTCATGTATTTTTTTTTTTACTGTCCAGATTCACCATGCAGCAGTTATGTTCTTCAGCAGTTGTTTTCTGTCCAACCAGACGGACTCATTTTGTAAGGCGAAAAGAAAATGATGTTTATTTAATAGCAAAAATAAAAGCCGTGACTGATTTTTGCTTCTCCAAAGCAGAAGCCAGTCTTAAAGGGTTAAAGCTTTTTGTTGAAGCATGGAGTTAATGTGTTTGCTGAAAGGTTTCTTTTTAAGCTGCAGTACCAAACCATGTTTCATCGTCCTGAAATAGTGGCATACATACAACAACAAAAAAGTATTTTTCAAGCAGATTTTTTGGTGTAACTATTCATGCAGGTCCATCAGTTGTACGGTGTCACGTGTCATTTGGTATTCATACAAAAAGAAATAAAGGTTATGAGGGCATGGAGGAAGATTTATTTGTCTGTGCAAATCCATTATCTCGCAATAATAAGCAAAACATATTAGATAATGCTGGCACAGAACCAATATTGGCTTACAGTATTGCATATTATAAAGATTTGTAGATTCCATTATGGCGTTGTCCCAGCAACATAAAACAAGATAAGCCACTTTGTGTAGCGAGGATCTACATGAAGGCCTGGCGGAGAGGGAGACAGTCAGAACAACAGGAAATGAAAGCGAACCAATGCCGCCCACAAGAATGTTAACAGGAAATGCTGACAATTTTGGAGGAAACAGGCCAATCTTTGCATGTCTAAAGTGTGAACGAGTCAACCTACCGCTCATACGATTAATTCAGTCTAGCACACCCACACCGATCTACCGCAACATGTTGGCTGCCGTCATGGTGCACAAACTGACATTAAAAAAGAAAATGCTGATGTGCATCTTCTCTGGTTCCTTCATTGGACGCCTCCACTGCTTCGACAAGTTGACACATCATTATCCTGCCATCGGTGAATTCTGCATCCATGAAGAGGTGATCTGCAACAATGCTGTGGTACATGTAGAAGTGACATCCACATGAATGCAAGACCCAAGGCTTCCCAGCAGAACGATGCCCAGATCAGATACCAGCCTCCGCTGGCTTGTCTTCTTCCTATAGTGTGTCCTGCTACCATCTGGTAAGCCATGGACACACACCTGGATGTCCACATGATGTGAAAGACACCCTCCTGACACCTTCATATCAAAGTCAGCGTTAAGATTTTTAGCAATTTGCGCTACAGTGTCACTACCATTGGATGGGACCAGTGAGCAGCATCAGTGAGCTGTTGGCACCAATGATCCTGGTTGTTTCCTTTGAACCACTCTTCGTCGCTACTAATGACTGTATACTGGGAACACAACAGCCTTTTTTGGAGATGGTCTGACCCAGTCTATCCCAGTCGTCTATCCATCAATTCAGTCCAGTTCAGTTCTATTTATTTGGTACCAATTCCCATTATAAGTCATTGTAGGACACTTTAAGTTCATTCACGTTGCCTGCCAGTGGTTTTAATGTTGTGGATGACTGATGACTGTAGGTTGAACACTTAACATCAAGACAGGCCCAAGAAAACTGAAATAAGTGAGCTACCCTTTTCTTTTTAAAGCTACAACACAAAAACACTGACTGTTGGCAGCACAACCAGTAATTACCCAGCAGCTCTGTGACACCCTCATGGTGTCACTGTGCTCATGTTTATCAGAATCGTACAAGACTTTTTTGAGTCGGTGTAGCTGCAACATCTGAACTGTCAGCGAAATGTTGTCATGTTTGGGTAGTAGAGAGTAGAATAAAAAGATTCTTACAAGTAGACTGACACACAATTACTCAGTGATAACAAGCAGGTGTTGGTAGAGTATTTCTTGTGTGCCAAACACAGCATCAATGATGACACGGCAGGACTAATGGCAATAATATCAGCATAAGTAAATATATGGAACCCTGGAAGGGACACGGAGAAAGGGGAAAAGAAACAGGGAGAGGAAAAAAAGTATTTAGAGGTATCTTTTGCGAGATCTCACAAAACTTTCTCGGGAACTCGCAAAAACTTTTGCAAGATCTCGCAAAAGTCACATCAATCTTATGCCTCTTGATAAGCACTGCTTGAATGTCTTTATATTGTAGGTCAATTTCAAAATAAAACTCTCGTACGGGTGGATGTCCTCCATTTTTGTTTCTCTTAGCTGACAAAAAGACTCAGAAGTATATGTATCTGTAGTTTTGCGAGATCTGAGAAAGTTTTGCGAGATCTCGTAAATGAGACCTCTTTTTTTTTTTCTCTTTCCTCTCCTGTTTTTTTTCTTTCTCCATGTCCCTTCCGGGGCTCCGTAAAAATACGAGTTGACAGCTGATGGGTTTATTTAGGTATATTTTTAATGTTTATAATGATTACTGCATTCAGTCATACTTTTGATTAAGTGCAAACCCTATTAATGCTTCATATTTCATTCAGATTTCCAGTCTATAAACAGTGTTTTAGAATATTAAAAAAAAACATAATTCTTTATATTATTTAGATCCTGTGTCATCGTAAAGTTATTGTTCGTTTGTCCGCATACATCAGGAACAAGGGAACAATAACTGGTCATGTTTGACGTTTTGGAAGCACACATATTTACTTTTAGCTGAGATTTGGAAGCACACTGGTACCTTATCACTGCCAGTTGGTAAATATGAAGCTCTGGCACACAGTTGTTTTGTAAAGAGCTTTGTGCTACTTTCTGTTTGTATTCAAAATGCTATACTCATAAAGTCTGATGAGGTCTAAAGGTGCTACATCCTTTGTTTTCTTAGAAATCACACACACACAAATCTGTGGGAGCAGACAAGACTTTGTTTTTTTTTCAACACCTGCACAAATAATCCCTGAAGTTTTGAAAATCCAGTTTTTGCATGATGATGGAAAACTGCAGTGATAAAAATCTGTCTGTCAGCATATATGAAGTTTTAAAGTACATCAGACAACAAAGACTCCGTCACCAACAAGCAAACAGATGTTTTAAATATGAACTAGAGGGATTCAGTTGGTCAGGGATGTGACTCTGATGGTAAATACAGTTGTAGGTGTATAAATGGTCATGATGATGCAGGTGGTCGGTTAATCTCTGGGACATGATTTAACTAAACTGTGTTGGACTCCACTGCCCTCTGCTGGACTCAGGAGATCACAGCAGGAAGCACTGTGGCCAACAGGAAGGTGGAAGACAGACTAAAGTGAGAGCAGAGAAAAATCCCACATGTCTGGAGAAACCTCAGAGTTTTGGAGGTAATTACTGTCATCTTGGTTCCTTTATTCAACCGTGCTGTGAAGTTATTGTAGAGTCACCTTGCACTGTTGTACCATGTTATCACCATATGCACATTAATGTTAGTACAATAGTTTACTTTTACTTCTTTGTCTCAACATGTTCTAGTTTAAATTTTATCCTATTTTTAACTACCACATGGCTACTACTGCTACTATTGTACTGTTGTTGCTGCCATTCTGTGTCCAACTGCTCTACATCCCTTTGAATTGCACCCTGGGGACAGGGAAGTTTTTGAATTGAATTGATTAGTCAGTGGAGACTAAGCAATTTATTTAACTTGGCTGCTTAAAAAGTAAGATAATTATGCACCGGAGAGAAGTGAAAGAGAAACGGGACTGTTCAATCTTGAGCTAGAAAACAACGTTATCCCAAGAATAAACAAGAGATTTACTAAAGAATGCTTAAATTAGAACCTGCTGAATAAAAGTGAAATGCTGAATGTTTTTACAGATGCACTTCACTAATGTTTTTCTAGCTCCCTGGTGGACAATGGCTACTGTACATCTGAGGACAAGGCAAATCCAGGCTATTTGTCATTGATTGATTGATGAATCAAATGCAGACACCAGAGGCAGGCGATAAAAAACAAAAGGCAAGCTTTAATCACAAAAACTAAGGTCCAGATCAATCACACTTTGGCAAAGATGACCCAAAAGTCCAAAAAAGGTAACAAAGGCATGGCATTAAACTAAAGCAAGAAAAATAAAGACACAAAAAAGACAAATAAATTAAAAAAACTAACTTAAATGTAGAACCCAGAGGTAGATGAAGATGTTGGACTATATATTTGGAGATTGATTAGGGAGATGAGACCCAGGTAATGCATGAAACACAAGTAAAACTGATGAGGACAATGAAAAAGAGGGAAAGAGATGAATGAAGGAAGCAAAGTTACAAGAGACGCACAAGGATGGAGGCTTTACAAAATAAAACAGGAAATAACAAAAGTCAAGCTCAAGAATATATTGTTTCTAGTTTTTGTCTGATTTTATACAAAGAAAAACTTTCTACGTCTCATAGTGGGTACTATAAAATAAAATAAAAACACATGAATGTATATGTACCTGTATCATCCATGTTGTGGGATGTGAATGTATTTACACAGACANCATCCATGTTGTGGGATGTGAATGTATTTACACAGACACGTTACTTTGAAGGACAAAAAACATTTGGAATTTGCCTGAAATGTGCTAAACTATTTCATATAGGATCATGGAGAGGTGGAACAAACATTAACTATTTTGTCACCTGACTATGCTGAGAGTCAAATCATATAAATGCCTAATTAAAATGAACTCATTTTTAACACACCTGTGTAACATACATTACTACAAAACCTGTAGAGGTTCATAAGACCTGCAGCAAAATATTCCTCTAAACTGGCTCTACATCAGGCAGCCCAACCTCCACTCTTGTATTGGTAATGTTTTATGCATATTTTCCATAAAACCAGGCAGTAAAAATGGATAAAATTAGCCTGTCCCTCATGGCTGCGACGACGCTTCCATCCATCCATAATGAAATGGATTCCCTTTGTTGAACACTCAGTTCTTATATAACGCAGAATTACAGGCATCAAGCGAAGCTGTGTGGAGACAACGTGTACAAATATACAAAACGTTCTGGATACCTCGTGTTCAGCATCGTCTCAGTGTTGTGTTTGCAGCGCAGATCTTTACAGCGCGTACTTGACATGCCGCTCACATGCCTGGCGTAGGCACTTTCACTGATTACACAGGAAGAACCGCCATCCAGCAGCCGCTCCACCAACATGTGCGACGTGTTCACTGTGGTTAGCTCGGTGAAAAGGGACAGCAAACATTCTGGGTCTGGACAAGGGGACGGCAGCATTCCACACTTAGACCACAATATGGCTCCAAAAGCCTCTTTACAAAGTTCCCTACAGTTGCTGGTGGGATGGACTGCACCCATAGTCCCATCTCTGCATGTCCTGAAAAGAGTGGAGGCAGATCCTTACACAGTCTTAACATCCAGGTAGATGTGCCAATGGGACCTGACATGGAAAATGCACATTTTAAAATTTAGGTTGCACATTTTTTGTGTTTTCTTATAGTTTATTTTTGCTTATTTATCAGAATTTTTGGTGGTGGTAGCTTTGTTTTTGGGCTGTAACAACCAATAAAGTGCCTCTGTTCTATTCTATTCTATTCTATTCTATTCTATTCCTACTTCTAATCTTCTTGTGTCTTGTTGTCGTTGTCTACGCGATAAATAAGCATAGGACGGCTCGTTGTTTGCTCATACTCGTACATGGACACTGGGGGTTTGCAGAAAAGCCAGCAGCCTGGATAATGAAGCTCAGTCCTTTTTATCACACATGGAAGGAATCACAGAGAACCGTGTCACACAGCCTCCACTCCAGGGATCGTTGATGCTCCAGTGACTTATGGTTTTATCTTGATCACCAAAAATGCCTTTGCTGATGACTTGCGGTCATCCCTGGAGAATCACCAGCACTGAATCCACAGCTGTCTGATCTTCAGGGTGTCTGCTCTGTATGTTCACAGGTTGAAGCAGCGTACAGAAGCTGTACCTCACTGTTTTATGCTCTTTAAACTGCATTTGTGATTCTGATCCTTTTATCTTCAGGGCTGTTTAGTGGATTGCTGCCGGGAGCCCGTCAGCCCTTTTTAATGACCCCTTATCCTGATGCAGAACCACAAAAATCCATTCAGCGTGACCCTTACCTAACCCATGGGCGGGACCGAGATGACAGTGGCCCCAGAGCTAGAAAAATAATTGCAGCATGTGCTGTGCTGCACGACATTGCCACCACAAGGAGGAAGAAGGAACGTCGGGGACCCCATTATCCAGAACCAAGCTAGTGGCAG
>NW_007578145.1:37146-39837 GCF_000690725.1 Stegastes partitus | reverse complement strand
TAACATCATAGCAACTGATTCACTTGATGTATATTAGTCACATGAGCAGCAGCACCACCATCAGTAATTACAACAAACAAATGAATTACAGCCCAGTGTCCACTCTTCCGTCATCTGTGTTCAGATGGGCAAATTAAAAACGTAACAAAATTGGTGGCAAAAAACTACCACCGACCGTCTCTCCAGGCATACAGACGATGTCTCATCACGTTGGACCTCCACCTGTTAATATAAGAGAATGATTTAATCCATGACCAGTGCACATGAACAGTTGCTGCTACCTCTGCATGAGTCAGTGTGTAACTGGATGGTTATCTACCCATCAGCTGTAGACAAAGTAAAGACACGGTGCTTACTCTCACAGTAATTAGTTTGTCACATAATTGTGTTTTATTAGCAACAAAACACATTATTAATGACGGCCAGAGGGCCTCCTGTCATCCTCACTTTTTGTCCTGTTTGCTGTAATCAACGCCACAGATATTTCCATTTGGTTCAGTCTGCTGATGAGATCACACAACAGAGTGGAGCACTGAAGCTGGACACAGTCACCTGTAACCAACTTATATGATATGAAACTCACTCTGGTTACTGCTTTAGATTATGTTTTTATTTTCTCCAAGGAACAGTTGACATTGACAGGGTTGTAGCTGAAAGAATAACACTAAAATTGTCTCACTTAGAGGAACACATCTGAGCAGCACAATCATTTCATATGATGTACAACAGTAGTTATAGTCAGATGTACTCGTGCTGTAATGATACTGACAAGCATCAACTGAAGTTTTGCCATCTTTCCTCTCTGGCTCTGGCTGCTGCAATTGCTTTTTTAGTTGGATTATTTCTAGTCTTCATATTGTCATGATAGTTTGCGCTTCATTTATGAAATATTTGGTGCCATGTTTGCGACTAGTCATCTGGTGTCAACATCACCCTTCTTCATAAGAATGTGCTCAGAACTAGACTGTGTCAATTCAATGATTGCGGTTAAGTTTAGTGAAGCTAGATATCAAGAAGCTACCCTGGAACTTGCTTTGTACTACAGAGCTCTGGACTGTCCGGTGTCGTACCATGCTGGTACCGTGGACAAACAGACTCGAGCAGAGAGTCAGACCTTGATGTCACGCCCACGTTGTATGAACTGAATGATCTGGAGTCTTAAGCAGAGGAGGAAGAGAAGCTGCAGTCTTGATTGGAAGATGAACCTCAGGTGGGAGCAAAGCACCAACAAGGAAGCAGACAACAAGGTAAAAGGTGAAAGCTGAAGCTGGCATGATAACATCTTCTATGTATTCGTTTACATTCATGATAACTGTCTGTGTCTTTCTAGTTTTCATAGACTTGGCGGCAACAAGAACTGAAGAAAGAAAAGTGAGTAAAGACAACAACAGCGATAAATTGTAGACTGAGAAAAGAGAACATTGAGGCCAGACGTACACTAGAGGAGCTTCAGACTGATTTACCTCAATTTCACTTCGACTACAATCGAAGGACAAATGTGGGACTTTGATCTGAACTCAGATTACATCCTGTATGATCATAAACTGTATCAGCAGCAGTTCCTTTTGAGTGATAACTGTCTTGCACTTAAATGAGACTAAATGCAAGTATAAATTTCTTTATTTTTACTCTCAAGTCTAACACTGAAAATCCAACAGACTCCAGTTAATCAGTGAACTAATAGATCTGATCACAAACACTATATTAGATATCAGTATCAGCCATTGATAGCTGGTCCAGCCGAGCAGATGGCAACAACACAACAACAAAAGGAGCATGCGTTCTACTTGTAAAGCATTTGACAGGTGTATAAATGAAATAAAAATGTATTAGACTACAACAACTAAATCAAGATGAAATGTGTTGTTGTCGCAAGAACAAAAAAAAAGTTCTCTCTCTCTCTCATATTCTCTGTAGTCCCTTTATTTTGAGCCCAGCGTCTCTTATTTTCCGGTGTGCGGAGCTCAGTGTGACAAGCTTTACAGCCGCTGCCGGTGCTGGGAGCAGCAATAAGACGGAGAGGTGGAGGGAGATAGAGAGCAGCTCTCAGCGACCGTCTCTTCAGCGTGGAGCGTCCAACAGCATGGAGCCAGGTGAGTGAAGAGGCGGCTGGCCTTTTGAAAGCTGCGGACGATGCCTTTCGGCGTCGCTTCGTTTCTGCTTCTACACTTTTATGTGTGTCTGTGTGTGTGTGTGCCTGCAGCCTGTCACTGAGATGAAGTGGGAAGGTGAGATGTTGGTAGGTGCAGGTTGCTCCGTTCTGTCTGGTCCCTGCAAGTAAAAAACCCAATGTTACCTACACATTAGTGATGGTGACGGGCTGCTGTGTGTCCACTATGATGCAGTGTTTGTAACTTTGTGGTTGAGTGAGTGTGTGATGAGGGTTCAGGATCTGTGGTGAAGTTGTATTGATTCAATCAGGTTAAAGTGAATTAACAATCTCTGTGCTTGATGGAGTGACTTCTTTCTGGGTAGTTACTGCAGATGCTGTTTTTTTTAGTATGCTGGTTAGATTCTCAGTTGACATCTACAGTATACGACAACAGAGAGTTTACCCCTGTGCAAAATCACTGAAATGTCAAATGATTCATCATTGTACCGCCTCTCAGCATTTGCATTGTTTCAAAGTTGAACCGTAGAGAATTCAATCTAATGTAAAACAAATACTTTAGAAAGTGTATGTTGAAAATT